>NW_024582061.1:8975866-9071412 GCF_017639235.1 Corvus kubaryi | reverse complement strand
TTTCTTTCTTTCTTTCTTTCTTTCTTTCTTTCTTTCTTTCTTTCTTTCTTTCTTTCTTTCTTTCTTTCTTTCTTTTCTCTTTCCTTCTCTTTGCGTCTCTACTATTAAATAAAACACGTCAATTTTTTGGCCTCAACATCTAACCTCATTTGGTTTTAATCTCATTTCTGGGAATATTTAGAACCTTTTAAGTTCTTTCTGGTTTATGCTCAGAGACTTAGCTTGCTTTGCTTTTTTGAGTTTAAACTGGATCGTAACAATGGTCACCTGGAAACCTTCAGGCTGAAGTTTTCAAAAGGAATGTTCCACAGGGAACTGGTTGCCCAGCTCGCTGCTTTCCCACCTACGCAGGCTCTAGGCTGCTTTGGTGAGGGAAATGCTGTTCTCACTGCTAGTGTAGGGCATATTTTTCCCCAGAAACACCAGGTGAAATCCCTGCGTGGCTCTATGAGCTGTCTGCGGAACAACCCCTTCTCACCTGCAGATCTATGCTTACACTGTTGGAGGACAGAAAGCTTTAGGTCATGGAATCAGTAAAAATCATTGAGTCCAACCTAACAGCCCCAAACCCACCACTAAACCTTGTCCCTACGTGCCACATCTACACATATTTTAAATTCCTCCAGGGGTGGTGGCTCAACCACTGCCCTAGGCAGCCTGTTTCAAGGCTCAACAACCCTGTTGGCAAAAAAAACTCCTCCTAAAACCCAGTCCAAACCTTTCCTGGTGCAACATGAGGCCATTTCTTTCTGTCGCACCACTCATCATTCAGGAAAAGTAACTGATGATAAACATAAGGTCTTTTTTCCTTTATTCTGTTTCAATTTGTTTAAATGAATGTTAAAGCCATCTAAATTCTGGCTGTTTTTGAAGGTCCTACACAGGAATGCTCTTTCAAAGAAGCATTTCCATTTCAGCCAGAGAAAAAATGGGTATAATTTCTGAAGCTCTTTCTGCTTACTCCCCTAGGACATGCCTTTTTTATTTGTATGGTGAGATGTTTTCACTGATCTTCCTAAGCTGCTTTTTTAATTGTCATACTTTAATAATTCTCCTTTTTCCCCCCTCTTTTAAATAAACATTTAAAAAGTTCATGAGAAGAATACAGTCATGGCCTCAGACCTCTTAAGAATTTGCCTTCTTCTCAGAATGAATCCTTTGACTTCAGAGAGCTGTGCTTAAAAGTAAAGTAATGGGGTTTTTTTGTTTATTTTGGTTTAGGATTTATATAGTGCATGGTGTGATATATTTACAAAGGGTTTCCTTCCACATTTGTCATGATGATAAAAATATGAAGGAATAAACAAAAAAACCTCGTGGCTAAAAGCTAAAGTATTTCTTCACATGACAGCTGGGTAATATTTTCTTTTTCTTTGCACAGAAAGAAGACAAAATTAAAATACAGTAATGTTGACAATCTGGACCAAATGTTTGAACACACTTGAAAAAGCCCAGCACAATTATTTTATGATGCTTTTATGTCTGTATTTTTGAGTCATTTCATGTATCTGCAGGCATCATAGAAGACCTAGGACCCCTTTGTTTCTTTCTCCAGTGTTACTGTGCTCTGTCACCACTATTAACACCATCAAACTTCCAGTGAGCAGAGTCACTTTAGAAATAATCAAATGTCACTCCCACTACAGAACAATGTGGCATTTAATGATTAAATGGGACTATGCAAAGTTTATTTGCATTATTATTCTGCTGCAATGATTTTTCCTGGCAGTCAAAGCTGCCAAAAATATCACTGAATGTTAATTTAGATGAACTTTAAAGGCAGCCACATGGGGAGTGACCTGAAATCAAAGCTCTTGGTCCTAGCCTTCAAACAAGACTACCCTGGAGGGTGTAATTAGAATCTTCCTTTAACCTCACAGGCTTCAAGTCTGAGAAGAGGACATGGCAAAAAGGACTCCTCACAATGAGCAGGAGCTGTGTCATTCTCAGAAGCAAAAATTAGAGTATCATAATTAGACGGCAGAGGCAGAAATACCCCTGGATTTAGATATCATTAACACAGTTAATTAAATATCAGAAAATGCTACATGAAAATATTCTGGGGGGAAAAAAAAAAAAGAAGATTCTATTTCTGATGGCAGTTTTAGCAAACTTTACTCATCTTTCAGTGTTAAGCTCTGTCAAACACTAGAGATTCTAACTGTGTTGGTCCTTTAGTTATTTGAGTGAAGGTTGCCAGAGTGCATTACTACTGAGCTTCATGGCTGGCATGGTTCCTCACGTAAGAAACTCAGATAAGTTTATTGGCATGTACATCATTGTACCTGAAAGGAAGAAGCCAATGACTTCTGAAGTCCTTGGTTTTGCCTGGCTCTCCAAATACACACACACTCCACAGGAGGAGTTTAAACCAGGGGCTTTTATTCTGTTTGCACAGTGCCTGCTTAAGAATTAAATGAGTTGGTTTTGTGTAGTTGATTTGGTTTGGTTTTTTTCTCAGATACCAGTTTGTTGAATGGAAAATGAGGTTTCAAATAAACATCAAAAAAGGAATGGGTTAATTTGTGAGAAAAAGTGATAAATTTTTGGATGTGGAGATTTTTTTCTCTGTAATTTTATAAGCACTTCAATAGCTTAGCTAGATAAATCCTGACCAAATTAAAAAAAAACAAACAATGAAACAGAAAAACAACAACAAAAAACTCCTTGAAAGAAAGACAGTAAAGTATTATAAGAAGAGGAAAAATGGGAGAAAAGAGAAGGAAAAAACATTTTCTTTTGAAAAGAATTGGTTTTGCTTGGAAGAGAATAAACACACTGTTCTACTCTATCAATAAATGCAAAGCAATATTCTGCTATTTTTCTGCTCCAGTACCATTGTGATAATGCTATTTTGTGTTATCTGTAACACAGATAGCACAAAAGAGTATTTAAATCATGTGCAGGGATGCCAATCAAAATCTAACAAACCTTCAGGTCTGAGTAGCTGCCTTCTCTTTTTAATACGATACATAAATAGAATACACAAAATCAGATTTACTAAAGGTTTATTTTATTTCTTAAAGTTTGAAACCAATTAGTACCAGCTTTAGCTAGAAACAAACAAACAAACAAACAAACAAACAAAACCTCAAACCTACCCAAAGAAACAAGCCAAGCAAAACAAGACAGGGTTTTATATCTCCTTAGAAGACAGAAACTAAGCAAGTATTAAGAACGTGAATCCAAAAATGGCATGTCAACATTATTCTAGAAAGAGGACAAAAAGGAGAAGGGTGAAGTTGTGCATAAAAGCGAAAAAAAATACCCACTGCAGACAGATGTCAATTTTTTTTTAAAGCAACCTCTCAATCCCTTGGTTGGAAGGCTAATTAACCTAACAGCAGGATCCAGGCTGAAATCAGCTCTTTACTCACTGTAATCATTAGGATCACAGTTTTCTCAGGGCCTATGGAAAGCAGCCCATGCAACTTAATTCAGCTCCCCCGTGCTTATGCATAATGACCGTGTCTTTAACTGTTTGCTTGAGCAGTATTTTTCTGACTGGAACCTGGGTGGACAAGTGGCTTTTGGACAAGGACTAGAAGAAACTCTTGGCAGCAGAACCTCTACCATGCTGGCTGCAATAGGGAAGAGACAGCAAATGCAGCAGGGAACTTCAGGAAAAGCTGATTTTGTGAATGGGGAGTGGGATTTTCTTCTTCTCCCTTCTCATGTGGCAGCAGCAACTGCCTTCAGCCAATCTGTCCCTAGGTGACTGTACTTTTCTTCTGCCTCTTCATAGATGCCCACCTAAAACTGTTGCTTCTCCCAGGGGATTTCTTTGGCTCAAACTGAAAAATTAGTGTGCATTTCTTTGATCTAGCTACTGAGTTAAGAAATATATTATGTGAAGAGCCACGAGTTACATCTGGGCAGCAGCTAAGTACTTACAGATTGATGTGTGCCTGGGGTATCTACAGTCATATTATGAGAAATTAGTGGATTTACTCACATTGCTGAAATCAGAATTTGAGACTAAAAATGGTATTGTGAATATTTTTTTTAAAATACACTTTACTGCGCTGAGGATTTGAATTAGATTGCTACTTTTCCATGATAATTAGCATTGCAATAGACCTTATAGACTGGTTCTCAACTTTTGTGTTACTGAGTCTGATGCAATCAAGAGTGGTAAATAAATTTGTGGTGACATCAATAGCAATCGGACTACATCCCAGTGTGTGATGTTACATGTAATATACACTATATTGCAGTTAGATATCATGCTACCATAGCTGGCCCTCAGATATAACACTGTTATTATATCAGAGCTGTGTAATTCAGACAAGCACTTTTCTACTTAGGAGAACCTGATTTTCCTGGGGAGACTAAGGATTATCAAATGACAAAATGAGAAATCAGATGAATTTCCAGTCCAAACTCACTTTACCTAACTTTAGCCATTTAAAAATTAGGTCTTCATAGTAGGAGTCAAGGTAGGCCATGGTGGGAGATCTGTGCTTCCTAAGAGTGATTCATTCCAACTATTTTAGACCCTTCTCTTGAGAGGGGATGAATTATGCTCTGTAAATGCACTTTCACATGCCCTCACCATAGCTGGGCCTGGATGACTAGATTGCATTAATCACCTACGTTATCATAGCTGAATTTACATTAAATGATGTGTAAGTGTATTCTCAATGTACTTCAGCACTCGGGCACTGCAGGGCCTCTAAGAGACTGTCATCTTCAACAGGATGAGACCTATTTATTTTCCAAAATAGTTAAGACCCAGTAGCTCAAAAAACCAAGCAAAACTAACAAATTTGCCTGGTTTTCCATTCTATTTTATGTAATTAGCAAATTTTTTTTGCAGGTCTGCTTGCAAAGGAATGGCATTGTCTTTTATATACAGAAACACTGGAAAGAATGTATTTTGATTAAAAAAAGATGAGAAAAAGAAAAAGAAACAGCAAATAAGTCACAGGTCTATGTAACTAAATGTTTCTATCGAGGATTTCTGAGACATTATTGCTTTAAATTGAAAAGGGAAAGGCATGAATAATTAAGCAATCATGAAGAAACCCTGAGTATTTTCAAAACCAAAAATCCTCCATATAGAAAAACATATTTCATCATGCCGTGTAAAGTTCACTTCTAATTTCAGAATGTCTCTAGCTTATAGTAAGAGGCTGTTGAGAGAAGTTTTTTCCCATTAATTGGTAAGAAGCAAAGCCAAACCAAAAACTGCAAGTTGTTTTACTTGTGTGCTGACACTTTTACCATGAGGAAAGCTTTCTTCTTCACAGAAACAACACAAACTGGCCCATAAAACATAGAAATGAAAAGCTTCCAAGGCAATGCTTTACCTCTGGGAAACAAATTTGAAACTAACGAGCAAAGAAAGCCCCCAGGTACTTTTGCATTTATATCCTGGTTAACGAAGAGTGTACCACAAGCATCCACAGCTGCTCTGTTTCTGAACACAACAGACAAATAAAAGGGCACTTTGGCAACAAATGGAACTCAGTCTATCTCCACTGAAGTCAGTGCTGTTTCTTAAATTTACTAGCTGAATAATTGGCAGAGAGGTAACATCTTTTCCAGCCTGCATGCAAAAGCTTCCATGAAATATTGTGAATGTTTTTGATAACCCACTGACATATGCCTATTATGCTCTGAAGTGGTATTAACCTCGGAGAGATGCTAAAATGTGACCCATAATTAGAATTTGACATGTAAAGTGAACTGTAATAGGGCTGCTAAAGTACAGCTCCCTGACATCTGGCTTCTAAGAATTCAAAAGAACAATCAAGTACCAAGTTGTTTTGCTGCTTCTCAAGTAATTGAAACCCACAGAGGGTGTTGTTTGCTGACAGTAATACTCCCTTTTTTGCAGCCAAGTACAAGGGCTGTATTTGCCACATTTAGAAGATGGAAAGTTTAATATGGCATGGGGGCTTATGCTTGCCCCTTGCTCTGAAGCAGGCTGCCTGGGTAGGCTCTGACATATTCTCCTCACATTTTTATTTCACCACAATTTACTGAGTGTGTGGCAGCCAAAGCTGAAACATATCAAAGAATGAAGATTACTTTAGTGTTCTGACATAAATTGTAAGTTACCACGGCGCTTCAGTTTTGTACAGAAACCATTCATGTCTATTTGAAATGTACAAAAATGAGTTAAAAAAGGAAAAAACATATGTTTCAGATCATTTAATGAACTGATCTACCTATTAAGACAGTAATCTGGCAAATATTAGTTTATCCTCACATCACATGACTGAAAAACTCTTAGATTATCAGCCTCATTTCACACAGAGAGCCTGATCTGTTGGGATACAGGCTCAGTCCAGCTGCTCAGATGTGACCCTTTAATGCCATTTGAGATGCTGCTGGACCTCCAGTTACTACTCCAGGTGAGTGTGTACCCCCATAGATGTTGTATCAAACCAGCCTCACGCAGATATCCTTGAACAACTCAAATGGAACAGCTGAAACAAACTGTAAAGGACTTTAAAACTGATGTCTGTAACTGACCTGGGAAATTAACTGCATTTCAACAAAGGCTTCTGGTTCTTAGCCATTACCTGCATCACATTGTTCTTAACACACTCCAAAAATCTCCTGGAGAACAATCCTGGCCCCCTCTTGCCCTTCCTTCTACCCTAAAGAGCCCTGTAGTCATTTCTGATGTGTTAAAGGTTTCCTTCACCAGTACCATTGATGATGGAGGTTCATGGGCTGGATAGGCCCCTGGCAACTTCTCCGTGACATCTGGGCACCTTGAGTTTTGAGTATGTGCTTTTTCTCTGTATTGGGCAAAGAAACAGATAAATAAATGTTGCTGCTGTTTTCTGCTGGATATTCCTTGAGGCTCACAGGGACATGGATACCCTTGCCAACAAGAAGACTTTCTGCTCTCTTCGGTCTTGGTGGCTTTGTTGCTGTTCCTCTATTCCATGAGTAGCAACCAGTGAATGTCAGAAGTGAAAGGCAGGCATATTTATGCCATTTCAGTTACAGCAGAATAAATAACTCGTTGTGACTGCTCCCTGTTTGTGCCACACTATGATGTGAGTCACCCTATACCTGAGCTCAGAATTGTCCTCGGGCCCTCACTCTGGGAGTGGGAAGAGATAAAATGAACATTCATTAAAAAGAAAGAAAAAAAGTCACCCTGTCATGTCCATCACTCTTTCTCATGACACTCAGTGCTGTACTACTTTAGCATACCTGCCTCTGAGGAAGAAGAAAAAACTTTGGGAAAGGTTGTATGGTGACAACTTCATATTTTTGGTACTTCCATGCAAGGGTGCAAAAAATTAGAGACTTGGTGAGTGTCTATTTTCCAGGCTGTGCTGGGACACAGCCATATCATTCCTTCAACATAACAATCAAATCAAGTGAGCCTGATTGCTGTCAGAAAGACATTGACAGGATGAAAGGGAGGCAAAGTTTGTAGGGAAAGGAAATATCTGCTCCCTGAGATGCTCAGCCAACACTTAGTAATAAATAGCTAACATGAGACTTTTTGCCATTTTTTCCTCTTTGAGAATCAACCCTAAATGGATTGAAATTTTCTGCACTGCATTAGTTAATTAAGAATAGTAATCTTGGCATTGTATGTTTGTAACTCCTATGCTGTACCTGATTCAGAGTTGATTGTGGCTGTTATTCTGCATTTCAATTACTCAGGTGATTTTGCATTCCTAAAATATTGATGGTCCATTGATGCTCATTAGAGTTTTAATCTTTACTTTCTACAAATACTCTTCAATACTTGTCCACAATGACATTATTGAATAATTTTACAAGGAAATTTGGTAAAATATTAGTGTAAAAATACACAGAAGACATACCTTCACAAAAAATTCTGGCTATAGTCTTAGCTGTATACAGAACAGTATTCTAGAAGAAGATTCAAAATACAGGACTTTAAAAGTTTGGAAATGCCAGATTAGTGATAATATAAGAATTATATGTCTGGTCTTCCACTGTGCCTTTCCTTCAGCCCTTTCTTGTTAATTTTCAAGGTTTGGTATGATTTGGAAATTATTATTGTTGTTGCTATTATTTTCCTTATTTTTCTTTTCCTAGCACATGCAATATTTATTTCATTTGAAAACAACTAGAAAATTCACCAGGACACATTCTTTAATTTTGCTAATTTTTTACTTATGGCTACCAAAACCATGCAACCACTGGGAACAAATATAAATGAACAATTACTAGACCTAGAAATATTGATACGTTTAGATATATTTAAGAATAGAACTTTTAGCTGAAATTAATAAATTAATGCATGAAGGGTGTCACATTTTATATATGATACATATCCACCAATGTGTAGACTCATTTTCTTTAGAAATATTACTAAAACATGATTATGAAGAAGAAGAAGAAAGGATTGCATAGAAAAATAAAATTTAAAGTAAAAAGAAAGTTTAAAAATGTATGGAACTTTTGGCAATTCAGCTGCAACAATTCCTGTACAGAAGGTTTCCAAGAATACTACATACAGAATATTTTCCACCAAATTATCCAACTACATGTGCATTTCCAAGTGCAAACTGAATTTGCAGAACAAGTATTTTCTCACAGCAAATTGCAACGTCATGTATCAATCTGTGCATTGTACATGAAATTGCCTCTGCTTTTTGGTGTATTATCCAAAAGTATTCATTTTAGATGTCACTGGGAAAAATTTTCTTGGGTGTGTTTTGGAATGGATCAAATTATAGCCTAGTTAACTACATAATTTTTGCGACCATCTACATGCAAAAAAATACAAAAGGATAACTTTACATGTCTGTGCTTCTAAAAAAAGGTTGTCAGCTGCTGCCATCAAAAAGGAAAGCAAAAATCATAGGAATACAAGAGCACCAAACGTGTTATGTTGTCATGACAACTGCCACTTCTGGTCTGGAGAGCTGAGAGAGTAAACTTTGTGCAGGGCAAAGTAAGAATTAAACCAATCTGCCTCAAATATTTCCAAGGAAAGATGAAAGGAATGTGTTTAATACTGAAAAATGCTAAGAAACACGAGAGTACAAAGGAAAAACTCACTGTCCTGTAGTACTTATGGGGTGCTTGAAAGTAAAGCCAACAGTGTTGTTAAGAAGGACACCTGAATCCAAGTTTCCATCATTCTAGTTTACTTGAAAACAGAAGAATTTCCGTGTTAGTTAAGCCTAAGTAAGCCATGGACACAGTGATGACATCTTTATGTAACAAGTTGTTTTTTGGGATGAATACCCTTCTTGTGTTTCCACAGCTTGATTCTGCTATGAGCATAATTTATGGAATAAAAGGGGCATCCAGGAAAAGAGGCAGCTTCTGTGTCTGGGGTTTATCACTGGACTGATTTCACTTAAGTACACAAATGAGGAGTTAAAAGGTTTGGCCCCATAATTCTCAAAGTCAAAAAAACAAACCAGACTAAACAATATTTATGGATCATTTCACATACCATGAAAGAAACCTAAAAGTGAGGACAAATTCTGAGATATAAGGATTTTTTTCCCTTCAGTCACTGAATATATTAAAATTATTTATCCTTGGTAAGATTAGATTGCAAAGCAAGAGAAGCAGAGACAAAACTCAAAGATTAGGTAGATGTCAGGCAACCATTCGAGGATAATATATGCCACAACCAAAATTGGAGCTTCATGGTTTGGTGACAGTTATTCCTGAAAATGGGAAAAAGTAACAAGAAATTACAAGTCAAAATTACCCAGAATAAGACAACATACTTTAAAACACTCTGTAAGGGATTTGCATGTGTTGTCTCACTGCTGAGCCAGATCATCTTACAAAGAGTAGCAAACTGAATGCACAATCTCTATCCCTTAGTTTTCTCTCACTCCCAAAAATAATGTTAGGGGGATCCTTATTTTGCTTGTGCAATTCATAGATCTTACATGAAATTCCATATCTGCTTCAATCTGTGCTTCAAACAAAATATTTCCCTGTGCTGAAGCTAGTCTGACTTGATGAGGGAAGGAGAAATCTAAGGGTATTAATAATTAAGCAGAGGACCTCCGGAAGGAGGAGGGAGCCAGGAAATCACTAAAATGTGCTTTAGGATCCAGAAGACAATTAGAACTTTGATAATAATAATAAAAAAATCATAAGCACCAAGGTCTATAAAAGGCTTTGCAGATACTTCCAAAGTGAAAAGGAGAAAAAATAAAAACAGATTCATTACTTAATAGAACAGGAAACTAAGGAAGGAGTGATGCAAGCTCATGTTCTCAGTGAACTCCCTGATTCAATTTTTACACAAGGACACTCAGAGGCAACCAGATGCTTAATGCAATTATATTAACAGTGCACAGGTGTGCAGATCAGAGGAGGAGAAAGAAGAGAGTTTCAGAGTATTACAGAATTTATGGCAGGGGGTATTCTTGTGTTCAGGGCCTGATGAAAATCATGGAGAGGGATAGTTAAATTCTTGACTTACCATTTTATTGTTGTTGTTAATGAAAGAGAAGGAGGTCCCAGAACACTGGAAAAATGTGGGAGCTTTTATGAAAAAAAATACAGAGAGACAAAGTCTGAGAGTGAAGATGATTCAGGCTAATTTCATTAACAGGAAATAGACTTAAATGTTTAAAATAGAATAGTAATGTATAAGCATGTAGGAGAGAGTAAGGAAAAATTAAAAGAGTTTCTTTGAGAAGTAACTTCTCCAAGCAAATAAATACTCATTTTAGCATGGTTACTGGTACAAATATAAACACAGGTGCAGTATTGTCTAAAATTCTGTAAGGCCTCTCATATCAATTCACAGAAATAAGAAATATAGGTTGGATAAGGAAAAATATTTCAGGGAAAATTTTCATAAAATGGCCACCTAATTTGCTGAAAAGAAAATCTGCTTAGATCTGAATGTAAGGGTTTCTGTCAAAAAAATAAAAAGGCAAATAAAACATGTAATAGTCTCTTCTATGCCCAAATTTGTGCCCTTATTTCCATTAAGGATTCAGATGATGAAATTGATAATAGATTTATAAAATACACAGATGATTCCCAAGAAGAGACAAAAACTTTTCAGAAGACAGCGACAGATCAAAATTATTTCAGTAATTGGGGAAATAATCAAAAATCAAGGAGGGAAATCAGATAAAGTTGAAGGTAAAATCTGTAAGAAGAGCAAAAAAAGAAAAGCATAATTAAAGAAGAGGGAACTCAAGTCTCATTGGAGGTATTACAGGAAAAATATGGTGAATTGTAATGAATTGGAAAATCAGCGTGAAACAGCTACAAAAACCCCCAAGTCTCTGGGATATCTAGAAAGCAGAGTGATCAGGCACAAAAAATGTCTTTTTCTTTAAACTCAGGTGAGGCTTTGCCTAGAATAATGTCCAGTTTGGGGATCACTTGAAAAATGAAGTTCAAAGGAATGATATTTTAAAGATTTGGTTGAAGTCCAGAAAAAGGAAGATGAAGTGCTTTGTCTGTGTGTAACCCATTTCCTCCTATATTTACTTGGCAAAGTGAAGAACAAACTGGGTCGATTTTCAGAAACATTTTAAGTCATAAAGTAAAAAATAAATTTGTCAGTCAGCACAATTAAGTTCTGGAAAAAGGGAGTTTAGGAGGGAGGCTCTGGACTCACCTTTACAAAATTATTAATAACAACAACAATAATAACAAATTACTAATCAAGAGAAGCATGTTGCTGTGAGCCTGTCACACACATGGGAGCTGACTCAAAATGACCTGGATGGTTCTCCCCACGTTGTGAATCTCTGCCTCCAGGTTGCCAAGCCACTGCTCTGTTCCTCTGCTCTGTTTCACAGTGGTGAACAGGAACATCCAATTCTCAGATGTGCGAGCAGGGGCTTCACAGCAAAGGGCAGGGAGTAATAGTTCTCTATGTCACTGTGGTGGTACTGGGCACAGAATGTCACTTGTTCATTAGTGTAGATATTTCCATTATTGAGACTGCCAAAACAGGTGCAATAAGTATTAGTTGGGCGTTGCGATTTACTGATTTCTTGGAACAGGTTAAAGCTCTGATTCATGAAGCTTCTTAAGCAGCTTGTGACCTGTGACTTTGAGTCCTCTCTCAAACTGTGTTTTAAAAAAAGTACACGTGCAGAATGTAATTACTTGCATTAGGGGCTGGTACATCCCAAAAATTGACAGTAGAACTCTCTCGCCTTTTGTACACAAAATCAGAATAGTCATAACTTCAGAAAACACATTTCAAAAGAGAGTTGTTGCCAGGCAGCTGGACTAGATTGCCAGGAGCATCCCTCAGGCCTTGCCTCTGCCTGTGTGCTGCACACACTTTAATCTGATAGCCCATGTCAGTCACTGCAACAAGGCCATTGTCCTGCTGCATCTTTCCCTATTCTTGTTTGTGTGGGAACACCTCTGCCTGCCAACTCCACTTTCCTGCACCCCAATTCTATGCACACATCTTTTCCTTCCTATTATTAGAAGGAAAAAAACCTCTTGCGACTCTACAATCCCCACACCAAAGATTCCTGTGTACAAAATAATGACAAATATTTTTAAAACTCCAGGAAAAAAGCAACGTGTTCTCACACATTCCGAGTTAAACAAACAGTTTCACTTCTCTCAGGTACTGGGTTTCATTTTTCACTTTTTTAGTTCTTGCTTAATCATTTGCCCCTTTTGATTTGCCCCTTTTGTGTAAAGACAATAGCCATTGAGAATATATTTATTCTATTAGACAGGAGGCTTTAAAAATAAACATAGGTTTATGACACTGAATGTGGTGTAAGGAACCAAAGCACAAATCTGCTTAAAGAACCAGAAAGTTTTATTAATATTTTTGAACACAAAATGAAATTCCATCTCCATATGCTGTGGAATCAATGATAATTACATTATCTTTGCAAGGATAAACACCTCATCTCATTGAACATGCCTTCCCTTTCATCTTTACTGCATGGAATAGATTGAGTATCCCTGTGTATTGCTTTGGGAGGTACCTGCCAGCAAATAAAAGAGTCATTGAGAACACATAGCACTCACTGCTGATTATGTCATAAAACTCAACCCACTTCCAAAATGCATAAATTAACTAGGTTTTTAAATAAATGACAATTTTTTAAAAGAGAGAAAAACATTATTTATCAGTCAGGAAGTGGAAGTGCAAGAAAGGAGAACAGTTCTCTGATCCACTCTGAATGCACGTACCTATTAAATAACCTCACAAATGTAAAAGGCAGCCATGTAGTTTTCAGTCCATTACAAAAATAGAATAAAGATTTCTAAAGGATGATATAAAAGAATAAATATTCAAATGTATGGCTTATAAGGACATTAACACAAACAATCCTTAAACCCAGCTCTTTTTAGAAAGAGAGATACATCATCAGTCAGAAATTTCTGACATAGAAACATCCTATGAATGGAGGGATTGACTGTACTTTTCTCTGGAGTGACGAATTCCGGATAATTAGAGAGACCAGGAGAATTAGAGAGTCATTTGACAGGTCTATCATTAGATTTTAGGACATAAAGAGTATGATGCACTATTTGAGTTGTGTCATTATCAAAAGATGAATAAAGAAATGTGAAAACTTTTACTTTATTCAGGCCAAAATCAGAAGGCAATGTAAAATGAGGAGCTATAGTTATAAACATTCATTTTCAGAGATTCATTACCCACAGCTCATACAGATTTATTGATTTCAGCAAACAGCTTTTATCAGAATAATTTTGACTTTAACGCTGTTTGTTAAATATATGGAGAAGGTCCAGAAGAAAAATTAACAATCCCAGAGTAAAAGCAATTACATCAGAGTTCTATAAATTGTCAGCATGAATGTTCTGTAGGCAGAAAGTGTATTTATGGCTTGGAGTAGAATGACATCTATTTGGTGCTGCAAAACGTGCTTTTATTTGTTGCAGCAATCTTGTGTGGGAAGTAGGTACCTCAAAAAATGCATGCTTTTAATTATATTTTGCAGTGGATAAATGTAAATGAGGGGCGTGGTTTCTTGTAGGATTATTTTTGATAATGAATTATTACATATGTTGTGATGATATCATGTAATGAAAAAAACCCTTGAAGAGATTTTTTTGTAATGAATAATTTGCCATATTACTTTTTATTTAAGATTAGAAAAGTTAGGTAAACCTTAATGTTTAGATAATAATATTATAGGAACTCTATCTCTCCAAACTAGAATTCAGCTTGGTCATTGCAAATTAAAATGGATTTAAATGCAGAGTTTTAGTAAATAAAAAGTTGCACTGGTTTTAAGTACCAGAAGGTTCTGGAGACAGAATACAATGCTGTTCTCATTTTTTTGTAATTATCTTCATAACTTTGTACAGTTTTTAAAGCCCAGTCTAAAAATCCATTTGCTTAAGGAGATGTGGATCAACATTAATCAGCACCGTATTAACTGGTGGTCTGCTCAAAGAAGAACTGAAAATATATTTTAATGCATGGCAACAAAACACAGGAAGACCAGTTAAAGCAGTTCACTATCTGAATTCTGTAACTGATTAAAAAAAATAATCTGCATAACTTTTTCTCGCTTCTCAGAGCTTAATTTAGCTGTGTTTCAATATCAGAAGTCTTTATTCCCTAGCAATAACACACACACACACAAAGTTTTGAAAGAGAAAATTTTGCACTGTATCCTCCATCTCATGAGTGGGATAAGAATTCTTCCAATACATATTGCATGACAGTGAGTTCTCATTTAGCTCTTCCCCAGAGCCAGAAATCAATTGAAGTCTTTGGATTTATGCCAGTTTATAATGGTTTAGATTCAGAGTTTTGATGTAGAGGCTTCTGACTGTAAGAATGCACAGTGATCCTGAATTCGTTAGCATATGCTGAGTTCTTAAATGCATTTTTAAGGTACGGAGGTACTTTTAGACATCGAAAAGTTGAAGAGGAAAGAGACAATTTAAACATGAACTGAATTGTAGTATGTCCAACAAAAGTTTTGATTTAAGGGTCGTTCATCCTGTTTCTTGAAAAGAAAGGGGAAGGTGCTACAAGAGAAAACCAACAGAATTTAAGAAAACTGCCTTACTATTAAGAAGTTCAGTGCCAGCTTCTTGTCCAAAAGAACACAGCAGTGTGAAATGGAAAGCTCTGGTTTTTCATGTAAGGAAATATTATATGGTTTGTTTCCATTATTGTTCCAATTCAGTCAGTCTTTATTAGAAAGCAACCCCACTGATATCTGAGGGAAATTGTATAATAACTCCTTTGTATGTCTTCTCTTACATGTTAAAAGTAATTATCATGTCTTTTCCCAAAGCTCTCCACCATTGTTTAGCAAAGATCTCGAGAAGTCATGGCCTTATCATAGAGTGAACTGCTCTTTGTGAACAGCATACCTATTATGTGTGAGACAAAAGGTGTAATTTGTCCTTTTGCCTTGGCTTGCTGGCAACCACTGCACAGCACCATCTCCGAGGGAGTTATTTCAGTGGTACCACTTCACTTTGCTTTCAAGAAAGAGAAAGATAAAGAAAGAGATGGGGTAAACTCCATCTAACCAATGCCATTCAGGCACAGAAAGCATTCAAACCCCTCCTAAGTGTAGCAACAACATCTTCATGTCAAAAGCTTTTCTTGTTATTAATATTACTCTGCTTCAATACAATTTCCTCTGTTGAGCTGACAGTTGTACCTCTAAATGGAGCCTGTACCTCAAGTGACACATCCAGGCAAGATGTGTCTCTCAGCAAGGAAAGGCACCACCCCTACACGTCTGCTGTGGTAGCATTGGCATTCAGAGCACTTCAGTTAAAGGCATGACAAAGATGTTTGGAGTGAATTCTCATGTGCATCTTGGGCGTTCTCAACCATTAACTCTTTCTGTTACTGCTGTAAAGAATACGGGTAAAAAAAGAGTTTTTACCATCTAATGCATAAAATAGCTTCTTGTCACAAGGAACAAAGACATCAAATTGTGATGGGTATGCTTGTAGTAACATATCTATTGGCACTTCCTCCCTTGTCAGCACAGTGATGTGTTTGACTTTTTTCAATGACAGCTAAGCAAACTGATTAAAAATGTCCTGAGTTTTCACACCTATGAAAGCAGGTTAAGGAGAGGCAGAACAGGTCAGTCTTAAAAAAATAGGGTCAGGTGTTTCACAGAACACAGTCTCTTGTTTTTCATTGCCAGACTGCTTATCAGGCACAAGGAAATCACCAGGAAGTGAGAAGAAAGATAAGCTGAAGTAAAAACAAGGGTAAAGGACCACTCTTCTGTGGCAGGATTTCTAGCAGATTTAGAGTTGTGGTACTGCCTAGGCCGTGCAGGAAATGGATTTCCACTCAAGACATGAGAAATATTTCTATCTTACTGAAAATCTGGCCACGAAATAAAAATGCTCTCAGTTTTATTTTCTTAAATGGAGGACCTTAATACTCAAACTGTTATTTGTAACAGTTTGTAAGTTACTTACTAACAGTAAGTATGTGACCTGTTTGAAATGAAAACTGGCCCCCTTGCTGGGCTTAGAGTTATGTAATTCCTGAGGAAGATCTTTGTGTTTGTCTTTCCTCGTTCTAATAAGTGGTGTGCAATGCAAGGTGGTGTTAACAATGTTTTTGTTTTCCAAAGGATATGATATAATGAAGGTTTGCAGTAACCTTTTTAACTGTTTATAAATTGGTTGAAGGAACTGGATTTTTAAAATTTTCTTTTTGATGACTTCCTAATAATGAAGATATTTTTTTATATGTGAGACCAAAATGTGCAATGATCCTGGTGTATTTTATTTGAATGACTGAACTTCCTGGGCAGATAATTTGCTGTCTTAAATGTTTTAAACTGGAGGAGTACCATCATCTTACAAAGAAATTAACTGCAGGAATTATAGCAACTTCTGGTGAGCAAAACATTCAGCTTCGAGAAACCATTTTAATGGTGATTAACTGCTTGCTGGTGTCAGTTAAAGGTTACAAGGCTAATTCTTTAATAGCTATAAAGCAACGTTCACATTGCTTGACTTTAGCCATCTAAGTTAGGTACCTGAATAAGGAGTCTAATCTCCACAAGATGCCCTTGAGCAAGGTGAGTGAAAGCAATTTAAAAGCCCCTGGAGGGTAATTCAGAGGGCATGAAGTTGAGGCATTCCACACTTAGGTGGAATTAAGCAGAATGGATATGCCATCCTTGTGACTTGTTGGGGTGCAGCCTGAAGTACTGTAACTCTTGCTTTCCCTCCAGTGAGCGTAGCAAAATTTATGGAGCCCTCTGCCCTTTATTACGGATTATTTGTGCCAGACTTAATTAAATGCCTGGGAGAAGATAAAGAAATAAGATAGAAAATGACAAGTTCAGTAAAGAATCTAAAAACCTAGTTTAATTAGAAAAAAATTGTGAAAAAAAAGGCAACCTAAGAAAGTGTTTATGGGGGATCCAGTGATAAATCAGTGTTATCCTGAAAGTGTAAGCTTTTAATATTGCATGAATTATGGAATGTAACAGTCAAAAGATTTCGAGACGTTTCCCTGCTGGTGTATAATCTTCTATCACTCATTGTCACCTTGTGCTTGTATCATCTTCTGCAGCACAGAATTGGCTTCGGCCCATAACAGTGCGTTCAGGGCTTTTTTTTAGCTCAAGATTCAGCATTGTTGTAATCAAACTGTAACAGAAACTTGTGATGTAAATGAAACATATTTTAGCTGTAGTTGATATCAACACAGCTTTAACATTTTCCCCATTTTACCACAAAATATTATATTAAGCACTAGTGAGAACATCTAAACTTTCATGGTGATCAGCAAATTTATACCACTTGCAAAATAACTTGATTTTGAATGAGAGATTAGCATGTCCAAACTTCTGAATTTTCTGGTTTACGTCACAGCTGGTGTTAACTGAAATGGGTTCTTTAGCATTGTGTCAGTTTATATCATTGAGGGATCCTCTCACACTTCTTTTGGGTCTCCTCTTTCTGTTTCTTTTACTCCAACAGAGTTTTCACCATCATTTTTCATCCTTACAAGAGCAGTCTAACAAACCTTTGTTTGCTCACCTAATGTAAATTCAATTGCTCTTTTGATCTCTCCTACTACCCTATGCCACCAATATATGGTGATGACTTTAAGTCTGAAATTTCCTGTCTGTCTTGGACAAAAAATATACCAAAAATGCTGAAGCCACTTAGATCAAACAATCCAAACACTCTTTTAATAACCACCGACTCCCTTACAGACAACTGAGTTCCATTTTCTTCTCTTCCTCTCTCCATCTACTTCAAAGGAAAACAAATTGGTAGTGTGGGCTATTATTTTCTGGGTTTGCCTTTCTTTAATGCATTCTATTTTCATTGATCCTTCTGAAAGCTGGGAACTAGCTTGTTTCATGGACAACCATATGGTCTGATGACAAAGGGGAACTCATAAGAGGGACACAGGCAACTTAAAAATTACAATTCTATGACTCCAAACTTCAGTTCAACTGTTTTATGATTATTCTTGTACTGGTTCACTAACTGCGATGCTGTAAGCAGGGAGAAAATATGTGAATTAAGCTTCTGTTCACTCTCAGCACCTTCAATTCCTCAGTCAGTTCCTTGCCCTCCTCTTTGGGGAGCAACCTCTGTCAGGTGCCATCTGTGTGTGCACTATGGTTTGACCTTCAGCTGGAACCTCTGCTGTGTTGTACAGCTGCTCCTATACCTACAACTGCTGTCATACAACTTTCTTCTTGTCAATTGTTTCATAGAACAACTCACAGACAAAAGAAATTTGAGGGAAAAGTCTTCTAATGGGATAAGTTCTCTCTTTTGGTTTACCATGTGTGTTTTAGGCACCAAACCTTTCAGCATTTTTGCGGGGGCAAGAGGTACTGGAAGGTCCATCAGTGCTGCAACTGCACCTAAAATGATGTTTTCAAGAGAGAAACACCACTGTACTACAACTAAAATTTCTCTCTGTAGCTATATTTCAAAACAGGTGTTATTTGTTCAGCTTATTAGATCTGCTTGTATTCTTCTACAAATTCCCAAAGAGAATATATATTTGTCTGAGGAGAGATAAAAGTCTCTTAAACAATACAAACATATAATCAAACAAAATTGACTCACTGAGTGACAGAGTAATAATATTTTTCTGGAGATTTCGTTTGATCAATAATGTTCTACTTCTTGTAACACAACTTAGGTGATGAAAAAAGGACTTTTTTTTGGTCTTGTAGGCTTTTAGTCTTTATCAGCCACTGGATAATGTGATGAAGTACACGCTTTTTGCTCTATTTAAGATAAGGTTAACTCCTTATCCATTTGATCACCTATGGGATTTCACACTTTTGTGTCACTAAGATGAGGAACAGCAGTGGGCAGTTTGGCAAACTGGTATTGTCTGGCCTTAAACACTTCTGGTTTTTGAAATGTGATAGTAGGACCCTACAAGTTACTGTGCCCAGATATGATAACAGCACCAGACTCCTGGAGTGTGGATTTTGGAAAAAAATTTCACAGTGCCAAAGGCATTCTGCAGCCTGTACAGAGCAAGCTGAAGTTCAGTGTCAGTTATCTACTTCTGGCCCCCACACCCTGCACAGCAAATTATTTAGCTCATAGGTTTATAAAGAGTGAAACAGGCCATTAACTTGGCTTAACATGACCTATCACAGGGTGTGCTGCCTGGGGGTATCCCTACATCCATTTGTGCTACATAACAAGTCACATTTCTTCCTCTAGTTTTGCATTCTGACAGGCATCAGTGAGTTTTACAATGGTTTAGTTGTCCACAACTCCCTGTTGGTGCCCATAAGGATCAGCATCCCCTTGTGCAGAGCTGCTTTGAGACACTGCCATTTTTACAGACGCTGCCCACTGCTGCCTTCCAGCATCTCTTATGCTGCCCTTTCTTCAGAAAGGGTAAAAATCACCATGCTTGATTTCTGAAGCTGCAATTGAGGATCTGCCTGATAAGATTTTATGTCTAAACACTAAGGAGCATTTCCTGATGCTTTCTGAGCACTCCAGCTTCTTTAGACAGCTCTGCTTTGTTAATCTAGACTCTGTATGGTGTTTGTTTCTTCCTGATTTGGATGAAAAAATTTAAAATCCGTTGCCCATTGCAATAAATAAGTAGTTTTTAGGGTCTCTCAAATTGCTTTTGAGTTTTGTTCAGCTATCAGAGGGACATTTACTTACCTGCTTTTATATCTGTTTTGGTCAGACCATACATAGACATTCAGAAGAAAACAGAAGTATTTTGTTGGGTTACTCACACAATTACTTCTGAAAAAGAAATCTAAGAGCCATTCCTGGTCTGTGCAGCTCCATTACACATGAAACAAACACACTTTATTAAAGAGCAGGTCAAAGAAAAGGGCATTTCTAATTTCATGTCCTACTTTTGGGAAAGTTCTGTTGGTGAGTGGAAAGACAGAGCATAAAGGTTTTCTACATCAAAAAGCACTATTGTTTGACCCAGTATAGTGCGTTTTGAACTTTGAAGTGACAAATTTTTTGTTTTACTGAACTGTAGAGAAATTAAAACTGTAATGACTCTGAAATCCCTTAGAATAGTAAGCAAATGTAAAATTCAGAGTATTTACTAATGTGTGTAATTAAATAATGTGTAAAGAATAATGAAGCAGAGAATAAATATTGCTACTTTTTTATTTCTCCTTCCATTTGTTTGTTTGCTTTTTTTAACCTGTCCTTTGTTCAGGAAAAAGAAGAAAAGGAAGAATCCACAGCATGTGATAAAGTGGACTATCTAATCTGCACTGTCATCTCTGGCGAGCACTTTACTATGGAGGAAATGATCCAAAAGATGTCAAATCATCTGAATTTTTTCACAGCTCTCAGTGATCTGATCAGATAAGGACCCAAAGTTATGTGAAGTGCCTCCCCTGTTACCATAAGGATTTTAAGTAGTGAGACTCCAGGTAGAAATCCCTTTGAAATTACCATCAATCCTATCATTTAATCCTGGGGAAAAAATTTGAGACCTGAAATGAGGGGCAATAAAAAAAAAAATATAATTTATGTGTGCTATTCTGGTGTGCCTATAGCTGACTCTTTTTTCTGGAGTAGCATTCAGGTAACATCTTTAACTACCACCTTTTTCCCTTGTCCTTAAGAACACATTTCTATCATTTCTGCCTAACTAATTTCAGTTGTCACCAGTGCCAAGAGAGTACAATTGATAAACAGCAGAGAGATAATAACAGGCTTTCCAGGCAGTCCTCAGGAGGTCTGGTTTGACTTCTTTCAAACATTTGCCTAAACTGAGCAAGGGTATGTCCTTGTCTGAGCTCTTGTTTTACTTTAACACTGAGAAAAATCAAGCAATTGGAGGTGCCAGGGAGCAGCGTGTGGGGAGGGGGTGAATCAAAGGTGACCTCCCACAAGCTGGACTCTCCCTGAGGGACCCATTCACACAGCAGGAGGGGATCCAGGACCAGGAAAAGCCCAGGAGATGGGGATAAAGACCATCACTTCATGGCAGAGCTCAGGGAGGGTGAGGTAGCCCTGGAGGCTGAGGGCTGCAGGAAGGACAGGTCTAGGTGAGCCTGCAGTTAAAGCTTTGTGGTACCCGCAGGGCCCTGATGGGGGCTATGAAAGCCTCTCCACAGGATGTGCCCCACACTAAATTGTAATGTAGAGAGTAAAGTGGGTGTTAATGTGACTTACAGGACCTTGCCCCACATCCTTACAAGGAACCCCTACTTCAACATGGAATAGGACTGTAAGGAGCTTTGGTATCCATAGCAGCTTCAGGGGAAACAGCCTTATCTACCTTCGAAATAGCACTTAGTCATGCTGCCTGAGCCCCCTGGAAACCATGACACTTCTGATTAGAAAAAACAGGTGTGTACAGAGACCATGTTGTACTAGTTTGAAAACAAACCAGTGGGAGGCACCAAGTCAGAATAACAATTTAATGGAAATTAAAGAAAAGGAAAAAAAGTAAAAGAAAACACCAGTTCAAACTGACAGAGTCAAGGATACAACCTGACACCCTGTTAGGCAGGGTGGTGGTGGCAGTCTGGTAGAATGGTGGCTGCAGTCCTCTGAAGCGGTGATCCTGTAGTAAAAGGGTCTGCTCTTCCTCAGAAAGTCCAATGGTGGCTGTGTAGCTCCTGTCCTCTGGAAATCCAGTGGGAAGGGTTGTCTCTCGTGGTCAGAGTCCCAGATTATATCCACAATGGGATGCTTGGTTCCTCCCTCTGGGTGGAGCATCTCACAATGGGGTAATGAGTCATGAGGCAAAGTGTTGATTAGGCTCATTAACAGAAGATAGTCCGGAGGGAGTTATCTCTGAGTCATGCGGCAGGACAATGATGGGCCATTAACAGAAAGATAGTCTGGGGGGAGGAGGCAAGGAAACACTGCCCCACCTGGTTTCAACAGCTCATGAGGATGGTAATAGAATACACTGCAACCCAGGACACATGTAAAAATGTGGGATGCTGAAGGACATCAAGGCATGTGGTGAGAAAGGTGCAGTGTGGGCAAAGGAACAGGGAAAAACAAAACACAGTGCTGGGTGGGATAAAAGAGAAGAGGACAGGGTCACCTGGAGCATCAGTGGCCTTCTGTGTGTGGAGCTGGGCTGGGTGACTTACACTGTGAATCAAGGACCTTTCCTTGCATGGCCACTCCTTGACACAGCCCCAGACGGCCAGCATCACTATCCTGTGTGTTCTGCCTCAGGAAAAAGAGACACTGCTCCTTCCAGGCCATATGAGCTTTACCATCCTGCATGGTAGCAGGCTGGATGCAGCTCTCCAAGGGATGGGCTGCACCCAAGGACTGACAGAAATGGTGACGAAGTCATGAAGCTGTGATTGTTTTTCCTGTGTGAATGCTGTGTGCAGGACCAAGAGGACACCACTTGTCCTCAGGCTGTGGTGCTTTGCATCCTTGCTGGCCTTGAGTAAGACACTTGGCCATGTCCAACAAACCAGATGTGACCTATATCCTGATAGGTGAAGAAATCCAGTGTGGGTTATGGATTTCAGGGGAAGGGATACCAGTGTTGCTTTCCAGAGTTTATTAAGAAAAATACCTTTAAAACAAAAACAAACAAACAAACAAACCAACCCAAACAAACAGACAAAAATACCCCACCAAAAGAAATCACAAAAAAAAAAACTAAACCCAGAAAAAACCCCCCAGACCCCCCAAAAAACTAAAAGCAAACCAAAAAACAAAAGACAAACCCAAAAAAGCCCCAAAAACCCAAAACAAAAAAACCCCAAAACCCTAACAAACTCAAAAACCCAAACAAAAAACCCCCCCACAAAACCAAAAAAAACCCCAAAACAAAACAATCCCCCCCAATAAACAAACAAACAAACAAACCAAACCAACCAACCAAAAAAAGCCCAAAGCAGAATGAGTCCCCCGGAAAGGCAGAAAGGTGCACAGGACACCTGAGGCAATGACAGACACACTTAATTATGACTTCACTTGATCCCCAGGGGTAGCAAATCCCAGGCACCTGCCTATATGTCTGATAGATGGCAATGAACATCCCAGCAGGACAGGCTGGCATTTTCTTTTGAATAAAAGGAAGCAGGTTCAGGAGGGAGGCGTTGCTCTGTGCGTCATCCTCTGAAAGACCGGAGATGAAAGCTGTGGTTAAAAAACGCCTTCTGAGACCAGGTAGAGAAAAACAAGAGATAAAAGTCAAGTCATTATGGAAAATGAGGATTTCATGGATTTCCAAGTTTGGATTATGTCATGCATTTAAAAGAGCATAACATTTAAGAGGATTTTTTAGATTCTTTTGGTAAAAAGAGCTTCATCCTTAATAGAACCAGCTGACAAATTCACATTAGATGTATATATGTGCATATACTTATATTTTCACACATAATCTGAAAAGGCAAAAGTTCCCCAGGGACATTAAGAAGGACAGTCATTAATTTTCAGGAGTGAAGACAGCTTTGTGAACCAAAGGGCCATTTCAATTTCAAAAAGTTCTTTCTTTTGGAAAAAAACCCTAAATTAACCTAAAATTGTTTTGTTGTTTTAAAATTATTTTCTGCATAGAAATGACTATGGCTTGCAGTTTTCTTTCCTTCAAATCTATTCTAAAATAGACAATAACTGTAAAGGACACTAAGATACAGAACAGCACACTTTCCATGTCCTCAAATTATATTTTTCATCCTGTCTATCAACAAAAAAAATTAAACTGTTTTTAATTTCCCTGCCTCAAGGAAATCATTCAGGATTGACAGCAACCAAACACCTTAACCATTGTTAGAACTTTAATTTAGGTGGAGTTTAATTACATTTTTATCCTACCTCCCTAACAGTTTTTTGAAGTTTACACTGTTGGATTTTGCATCATTTTAAGGAGAGAAAATTCAATACAATTTATATCAATCATTCCAGTGTGAAAGTAAACATAATGGAAAAAAGAATGCCACAAATACTTTTAAGAAACAAAGTATTAGGACAAAAAAAATTTTAAAGTATTCATCAGTTTACTGGATCTTGATTTAGGCAAGTGATTGTCCTCTTTTAAGAGTTTACCAAGATCATTCACTTAGAGTTATTAATCTCTCTTGTAATTAAAGAAAATTAATTCCTTAGCTTTTTAAGGTATGATTCCTCACAAAATTTCATAATTAACTCCTGCACACATTATTACTTTCATTTATCATACTTGAAGCTAATTAACTTGTATGTTTGTTAAGGCCCCTAGAGGAACAAGCTATAGGAAAGAATTGGGGGTTTTTATCAATGAATCAGATGAGACAAAATGATAACTTAATGAATGTTCTGCTTTGACTTTTTGTTTCAATTACATCATGGTGAATACAATACATCAGTTTTGAATGACTGAGTGTAAAATTGAAATCACGACTTGGTCTTCTACAGCAGCAATTTATTATTTTAAGTAATACCTGCCAGAACTATGCATAGAAGAAAACAATTAAAGGAAAAAAGTTGGGTAAATCCAGAACAATTTCTTCTAACTGAAAAGTTTTGATTTATTGAGTAAGTGTTTTAATGTGTGTGGGGGAGGGGTCTGTGTGAAAATTGTTTCAAGAAAAAAGAGTCCATCTTTCATACATTGGGCAAATATTTCCAAAGCAAAAAAAAAAAAAAAAAAGAAATATTGAAAATTAATATTTGAATTAATATTAAAAGGAAATACTTTGATAGTTGTTAAACAAAAGAGCTCTTCCTCTTTCTGTCACCTTAATTGAAATTCAGAGGAGTTTATTTATTAGATTTATAGATATATTTATTTCTAATTCCTTTGAATGCTTTGTTGGTAAATTCAACTCTTAAAAACCCTTTTAATTTTTATTTTCACCATCAGTATAATTTTCTTTTCTTAAAATTTACCCTCGTTTGGTTTAAAAATGAACCCAAGGTTTTGCACAAAACAGCCAGCTTTTGTTGACGTAAAATTTGTTTTTACCTATCCAAGCTCCAGAGAAAAGGTTAAATACACAAATTAGAAAATGTCCACAAGCAGAATGAAAAAAGAAAAGACAACAACTGCATTGTCCTTTCAGTCTTCTATCTAGAAATCACTGCTTGGAACTTTGGATATTTGAGTCCCGCTTTGAACAGTTGACCCTGAGTGGCAGCAAAGTGGAGAGCAGAAAGCAGCAGCAGTAGATGTATCCTGCAAATCTGCAAGGACACTTCTCATCTTCCTCCAAAAGCTCGGGGAAAATATTTCTGCTGAGAGGAACTCTTCCCAAGTTTTATTTAAAATACAGTGCCTAACCATCTCTCTGACAGCATTTTCACTTTTCACTGAATTTCTAGGACAGACTTACTGACAGAAAGGAGATCCTCGACAATTTCCTTTTGTTCCAGATGTAGATCAGCATGTCTGAGTGCCTGCTGTTTGCCCATGTGAACAGTTTCCATTGCATGCTACTCCAGTTAGAGACCGTGCCCATCTTCCAGGCTGATTTACTGAGCAAGGCTCTCAGCTGCATCCCAGCCTTATCTGCATGCATAAAAAAGCCAAAGCAGCACACAGAGACTTCCAAACCCCATAATTTATTCAGGACTGTCACCTCTGCAGCACTGGCAGCGTGGCAGATAAGCTCCCAGAAGTGCGTCTCAAGGCCTGCTCCAGGGGTTGTGCCAGAGTAGGAGGTGTGCTGCGGGGCACAGCCTCGGCTCAGGATCCTGACACCATTTCAGAAGCACTGTGCTGAGCTCATGGGCACAGCAGTAATGTCAGACAGGCCTGAGGAGCTGGACAAAGAGGAAAAAACAGATATGGAAACTCCAGCTACCAGAGCAACCCAGAAGCAGCAGTGCATGGAGGTGGCAGAAAATCACCACTCCACCTTGGTACTTTAAATGTTGTCTCTTGGAATTACATTGATTCTGATGAGGTGTGAATAAGAATTTTTTTTTCCCCAGAGGACAGAACTTTGCTATGTATGCAGCTGCTGAAGAGAATACTAGCCTAGAACAGCAGCAGAGCAGCAGAGGATTTTTATCTCCAGTGGGAGTTTCTCTGGCTTGTGAAGTCCTCATAAAACACGTGCTACTATTAAAAAAATTATCAATTGTATTTAAAAACCCAAACACAAACAAACTGAAAAAGGTAAGCGGCAATGGGTAATCTCATGTTTCTATCATACATCTGTGTTCCAATTCCACAGGTCTCTCAAGAAATCAATTCACTTTACATCATACACAGTAAATTGAATTCTCTTTGAAATAGGTCAGTGGCATAAATGTTGAATGTTTAACTCCTGTCCTAATTCATAGCAACTCCTTCTAATGCAAACTGGATTCATTAACAGACTAATATTTCTTGTGCAAAAATCATCTATACAACTTATCCCTTTCTTCCAAGAACTGATTACGTGGATATGTGCTAGTCTTTCTTAGAAAACGCTTAGAAAAGGGTTTAAAGGAATCTCCTGCTCTTTTCAGGGAACAAAAGGTCTATGAGCTGTAATTGCTTCATCCTGAATTGCTCAGTCAGTTTAAAATATTAAAGGCAAACCTTTCCATTAATTAATTATGATTAGGTACTTTCTGCTTAGTCTCTAATTTAATCAGATTTAAATAGACAGTACCTCCTGCATAAATATTACACTTATCTTTTTAGTGTCGTTTTAGCTTTGTTAGCATAGCCTCACCAGATAAAGAGGAAATCATTATCTTCACAACCATCCCAAGAGAAGCTCATTTCTCATGGGAATTCATCATCAGAGGCCTCCAGCTTTGACCAAGGCAATCATCACCCAGAAAAAAGGAGTTCCACAGGCACTTGCAGGTGTGAATACTGCTTGACCATGCAGAGTTGCCCCTGGCAAGTGACAGGGTCACCCATGTCACAGCAGCAGAGCAGGTCCCCTGAGGACATTACACACTCGGGTAAGACACTGAAGGAGCACAAAGCCCCCTGGGCAGCAGCCACGGAAGCCTGAGGAGCTGGAGCCAGATTTTCAGAGGGAAGAAGCCGCTTTCCCTCTCAGCTGTGGAGACTTCACCAGCTTCCATGGTAGCTGCCCAGCAGCTCTGCAGTGCAATTACAGAGACAAAGGATGGATGTATGAGTGCAGTCTCAGAGAAATGTCATTTGAAGCAAAACCTTGGTAATAAGAGTCATAAAGTTTGTATACTCCATGGCTAATTTTATTATTTTGCTAGTGAGACTCATTAAGAAAACATCATTCAGAAGTGACTTTTATGAGAAATTTTATGTGAAAATGGAGATTAATTTTGAAGTTAATATTGTGATGCTAACTTTGTGATATTGGAATGAAAATAAGAATTCCAGCTTTCCTATATTGACTTACAAAGTGATGCAGTCTTTCTGGAAGCATGAAGTCTGAGGCTTATTGGGGTTACTTCAATTGCATTTGAGATTCATTTAATATTCTTGAGGGGCCATGGAGTGAGAGAAAAAGGGTTGAGCATGTAGCACCCAATAAGGTTCTAAAGAGCTTTTTAAGCTTTTCACTACAACCTGTTGGACTAGCAATCCATTTCACCTTTTCAAAGAAATGTTTATTCTTGCATGGCCCTTTGAGTTGGGTACCATGACTTTATGGAAAACATTAAATGTTTAGGAATTGTTTTAAAATCTGATTCAACAACGGTGAGATTAGGAAATAGTTTAGCTGTGTTTTCTAAGTCGTTGCAACATGAACGATGGCAAAAATATTCATGCACTGCATCTGAAGAAGAACAGAGAAAGAGACACGAATAAAATACAGTGACAGAAACAGACAACACTCAGATCCATCGGGGATTTTTGACCTACTGGGCCCAATGTTTATTGCCAGTGATTTAGTCCTCTCTTGCCAATGATGAACTTGCTTACTGGCCTCACAGTGATGCTGTGAAAAATATTCCATGCTTTCTTGATTCAGAGAAGTTTCTGGAGCTCCGTATGAATGCTTTCAAGCTGTGTCTAAATAGTTTACTGATGAAAAAGTTTTATCACAAGGCAAAGAAATTGGGGAGGTTCCCTTCTCAGGCCCAGTGTCACTGATAATGCAGGGACAGAGAGCTGTGTGATTTGTACATTGCCCCAGGGAAAAAGAACTAGCTCAGGAATCTTTCTTACTTCCAGCAAGTGTGACAAGATTTTGAACTACACAGGTATCATCCAGTTTAATCTTTATTAATTTCCTTCCCCAAACTTTCAGAGAAGGGGAAACAAGACCTCTTACAGTGTGAATAAGACCACCAAGAACCTCAGGGTCTGACCTAGCTTTGACTTTATGCAATGGCAGTGGCTCATTCTGTGAAGGAAGACGTTTGTGTTTTCTACTTTGGTTTTAAAATCCCCAGCCCTGTAAACCCTTAGAGTGGCTATATTCCAATTTGGATAGAAAAGGCTACTATGGTAACCCTCTTGGTGTTGCTAGGGCAACCATTTAATAACAATTAGGTCTTTTAAAACTAATTCACCTTTAATAGAGAGCTAAAGATTACACCCAACTCTTCCAAAAGGTGTGACTTTTCTGTGGGAAGGAGTCACATAACCATTCATAATAATTAATAAAACAACCTTTTTTCCTTTTGTTTGGTTTTTTTTTTATACAAGGAAGCACAATTGCTCCTCTTCCCACATACATTTATGCAACTTGCATCCCATGTACAGTCTCCACAATGTTTTTGTTCTTGGAAAAGACACACTCAACATTATAAAATTTTAACAGGGCTTCACCAATTCAGATCTCTCAAATTAGAGTGTCTTCATGTCCTCAGGACATTCTGCTCTTGCAGAAAACCGCGTGCAAGGACTGTTTCTCCACCATGCTCAGCAAGAAGCAGTGAGTTCATTACTGTGAATGGGCACGTGTTACACTGCACCATTCACTGGAGGCAGCCTCGGGATGACGTGGCCATGAGATGGTTGTTCCACTCTCTGTATGAAAAACCTTTTCCTTATATCCAACCTAAACCTCCCCTGACACAGCTTCACACCATTCCCTCTGGTCACCAGAGATCAGCGTCTGCCCCTCCTCTTCCCCTCATGAGGAAGGTGTAACTGCAATGGGGTCTCCCCTCAGTCTCCTCTTCTCCAGGAGTGCCCTCAAGTGACCTCAACCGCTCCTCTTTTGCCCTCCCATCTAGTGGAAGGGACTAATGGGGCTCCCTCCCACCCTAGGGTATGGGGAACCCTCAGGCCCATGACTCAAGTGGGCACTTGAAGCAACTTTCAAAGTCAGGAACATTTTAATTCAGGTCTCTAAGCTGCAGAGCTCAGATGTGAACTTTGCAACAAGGGAAATGTCACTCTGCATATATTCAGTTAAATGACAATAAAACAGTTCTGAAATTTGAGTCTGAATCCACACTTGCTCCCTATTTTATTCACCAGGAATACAGATTTCATAGACAATATTCTCTACTCACCTCACTGCTCAGCAGGGGTTGAAAGTGAAGAATAAGAAAACCCTCCCACTCATGACATTTTACTGTTGGTCACCTAAGTTTAGTGACTAATATTCAACAATACACTTATAACCTTGAACTTTCTCCTTCGTGTTCTGGAGCATCAATATTTCCCGTTAAAAAACAGCCTCTCCTGATAAGCAGAGTAATTCACCACAAAGCTGAAAAGCAGTTTTGCACTGCCCTTCCCGTGGTGTTCAGAAGATTTTGTGTGCATGGTTCTTAACATTCCTTGTTTTCAGGAGTGAAGCTCAATCCCCACTCTGGGCCTTTGGTACCTGCAGGGACTCACAGATTTCACAGGGGCCTGACATTTTGTTTCAGCTAATCCTGAGTCCTATGGAGAATTTCAGATTAAAATTTCATCTGCTCTGTGGTTTGAGGTTCTGTTTGTCTGGTGTGACCTCTCAAATATTACTCTGGGTTGCATGAGAGTGCTTAGAAGCAACATTGCTCCCTCCTCTCCCCTACTCATCCATACTCAGACCACAGCCAAGGACATGAAAGTCTGTTTATCAGTCACTCCTTCCTGCAGCCACCTGAGGAGGGAGATGATAAGAAATGGGAAACCCTCTGAAACCACTGTCCCTGTGGCTCAGATTAGCTGGGGGATTGCAGAGAAAATAAATTATAAAAGTATAAAGGAAATGGGACTGAAAGGAGAAGCACAGCGAGTCACAACTATTTCTCTGATGTGTTCAAACACTCTGCTGAGCCCTTCCCACCAAAAACGTAAACAGACTCCCAAACCCCACAAGTTGCAATGGATAAAAATTGCATAACTCCCTCCTTGTTGTAGCATGAGGCTGACATAATTAGCCTTGGAGTCTGCTTTTTCGTGCCTGTAGCTATTATTGAAGACATTCTTTAGAAATGTAACCAAAAAGAAAAGTGAAAGGGCAACAATTTTCTAATTACCATCTATTTTTCTGGCCTTTCATCTCTCATAAAATATTGGTTAACATCTGGAAAAGAACCCTTTCCTCCCTCCCCTCTGGCACTTCTTTTAAACTGGCACTGATGAATCTATCTTACTGAGGGCTGTAAAAGGAAAGCAGATGGCACACTTATCACCCAGAAACCAATCCCACAAACTTGTCCTTTATAAGCATCTCTGGTAAGGAAGCAACTTGCTAATGATGGCAATTAGCATCATGGAAATACCAGAAAGGCCAGAACCTTGCAGAAAGTATTTCTGATAAACTCTGGGATTGATGCTTCTGATGCCAACCAGGCAGTTAAAACCCATTAGTGTCTAATGTTAATTCATCACAACTGATCAGGTCCTATGGGGCTTTACTTTGGTGCAAGAGTTGCTTGGTATTAAATGCTAAATCAAGGAGAAAAAACTAGAGATCTTTGTTTTTTGTAGCAGTACAGGAGGCTGCAGATTTTTGTTTAGTTCTCTTACTCTATAGGGACATTCAACATCAAGCTGTCCTGTGTGTCTTGTGGTTTGGTGAAAATCACTCTTTCTCCTTCAAAGTGACTTTTTCCACCAAAGGAGGGGAGGAGCAGTTCACAGCAGTTTAGCAGAATGAACCTTGTGCATAGCAACTAAATTCAATTTTACTTCAGCCTGTAATTTTATTCTGTAATTGGTCTCCTTCTTGAGAAGGATACGATGGTAGGAACAGAGGTGCCTGGTTAAGAGCAGGACAGGGCTGTCAGGGAACAGCAGTTTGCAGAAGACTAATTTTGAGTCCTTGCTGCAACCTACATAAACTGAGCACTTTTCCTCAACTCGAAGTATAAAGGTTACTAATACACAAAATAAATTTAGAGGATGCAACATGTGCAACTAAATTTAATTATAAACCCAATTTTGGCTTTGTACAATTCAAAAAAGATGTTTTTTGTCACAACAATGGTAAACTGATTTTTTTTTTTTTTTAATTGAGGAACTCTGTCGGTTCCCTTGCAAAACATCTCTCTTTTTCAGCGCATTTCTCAGCTTAAATGACTTTTCCCCTTGTAGGTAGTGTGGAAGGAAGCATGATTAAGTCTTGTTTTGACAAATGACCCTGGATTTTGTTCTGGTATTTCTCAGTAGGATAAATCTAGAAAATCATAATTATAAAGACTGTCTCAAATTCTTGGCAGTTTGAATGGTGCAGAGCCTTAACAAGCTTCAAGGAGAATACCAGCTCATTCCTGAGAACTCATCTTCCATTTAAAAATGAATAAAAGTTTGTATCTCTGCAGCTTTATTGTACAGATAAAACACAAATTCCACAACGCTCGCTAGAAAAAAATATTTGTCCAATAAAATCAAAATAAATCAGGGAAATCTGCTGTGAATTCAACTGTGTTTATGCTCCAAATGTTCATGTGAGAGTTTTCATCTTCAGGTTACTTTTTGAGGTAATTTAGAGGCTTCACAGCCTCTTTTACCCTGAAAATGTGGTGGGGTTTTTCTGTGAAGGTGAATTTGTTCAAGTTTCATGGTTCCTGACTTTTAAAAGCAAGGCTAAGAGAAAATGAATGCCCAGACACAAAGTAATGAGCAGATCTATGTACACATACAATTATAACCACGTACATATTTGTCCCATTTCTCTTGAGTAGTTCAGGCCTTGGTGCAGAACAGCAGCGTGTGGTGAGATTAAAGCAGAGTCTCATCTGTCCTCCTGCCAGACACTGATCAGCACCCACAGTGGCTCTGGGATGAGCCAGTGCCTGTGCAGATAAACCAGGAACTGCAGCGGAATTTCTGTCTGATCCCTCCACGCAGAAAGGTGGTACGTATCAGTGAGACAACATCTCACACTGTCAGATTTGTTTAGAAGATCAATAGAAGACCTCTGTTCACAGGGCAGTCAATCTGTTACCTTTTATAAGCAGAAAATTCACTTAGCAAAGCAGGAAGAGCAGGAATACAATAGAAATTCTTTTGCTTTGATCACAGACCTTTCTTGACATTTAGTTTGCATTGTGAGGATAATAATTCTGAATCCTGAGCTAAAATATTAAAAAGGCACTGTAAATACATGAATAGAAATCATTCTAACTTGAAAAATATGAAACTCCAGGCATGTGCCCAGACATCTTCTCGAGCCATGCTTGATACAACTTTGGTCTTGTTCATTGTTGGGTTGGATGATCTCTTTAAAACTGTGTTTTCCAGCAACAATTTAGTTAATAAATGACACACCTTTCTAAATGTTTCCATAGCCCATAACTTTGCAGTAAAACTTCTTGAAGTTCTCATGTTGTTGTTTACACTCAGTCAGTAACAATAAATAATTTACAAATAAATACTTGCAGTCATGAACAGTAGGACTCATTTGATTGAGGTAAAACAGTAGGAAACTCAAAGTTACATGACAAGAGAGGGTACGTGGCAAAAAAAAACAAAGAAAAGGAATTCCCAGTGCTTGCCTTTACCTCCTCCTTGTGAGTGATCACCTCAATTTAAAGACCATTCCAGTAATTCCTGAGGTGGCATTATCATTTAATTTTGACATGGTTGGACAAAACCTGCTATACCTTCCTGTTCTGGTTCACAAATGTTTGCCTTATTACTAAGCAGATGGCCCTTACAGTTCTGAGACAATAAGTAAGAGATACTGATTATTTTCTTTTATCTTGATTATAATTCCAATGTCTTAAATACAAAATAACAATAGTCTTTACATAAACCTTATTTTTTAATAGCAACATTCCTTCAGAACACAATGCAAAAGGTTCCTGATGCTCTGTGGAATGTATTTTTTGACTCTTTCCTGTAAGAAGAACCTCATAAACAGCAAATAATGCAATTTTAAAACTTTTCATTTGTCTTGGGCTTTTGTTTCACTAGAATTTGCCATTTCACAGCCTCACATTTCAGCTGTTAGTTTGAATGACCCCAACAGGAACCTAACAAGTAAACGTCACTGGAGGTCTTTTGTGCTCACCATTTGATGGCTTGCTGTTCTCAATGAATGCATCTCCCAGAGCTATACCCCAGAATTTTAAAAGGTATCTAGGAGTCTGAAGAATTTCAGGCTTTAGCTCAGCTGTAGCTGTTTAACCAAATCTCTTGTAGCTGAGAAACTGAGTATTTCTATATTGAGCCTTTTGTGGTGAGCAGATACTAATGAACACCACTGAGCTGAATAGTAATGAGTACAACTTGGCATCATAGAAGATGCTGCACCTACAGTTTACTGTCTCTCTACAGTTTAAAGGTTTGTGTCTTTTCCATTTCTTCATATTAAGGGCAGGCTGTGAGAATTGGAGTTGCTCAGCCTGGAGAAGAGAGGTTTCCAGGGAGACCTTAGCCTAAAGGGGGCCTGCAGGAAAGAGGGCGATGTACTCTAGATGAAGGAGTGTAGTGACAGGACAAGGAAGAATGGCTTTAAAATGAAAGATGGAAGGTTTATATTAATTATTAGGAAGAAATCTTTCACTGTGAGGATGATGAGGCACTGGAGCAGGTTGCCCAGAGAAGGTGTGGATGCCCCTCCCCTGGATGGGACTTTGAGCAACCTGGTCTAGTGAAAGGTGTCCCTGTCCTTGGTGGGGGAGTTGGAACTATTTGATCTTAAAGGTTTATTCCAACCCAAACCATTGTATTTTATTTTGTGATTGTACTTTTCTTTCTGATTTTTCTCCCTCCATCAGTAGCCTCATTAGTACTGTAAAATCACGTGTGATTTAAAAATGGAAAATTGTCATAGCATGTAAAATTTGCCATGTCCAGACCTTTCAGTGGTCTGATGAAGTGGCAAATGCTGAAGAATCATAACTCTGGTCTCACTTTTCTTGGTGAGAGGACTCTGACCTCGGAGATTTAGTAGTGCAGACTGTGGGAATCTCATAGAGAACAAGCATGAACAGTAAAGCTCACAAAACCTTACAGCAGCTTGTTCACAGCATGTATTGGTGATGAGTTTCAAAATTATGAAGTAAATACTTAGTCTTTCACGTCCTGCTTGGTTGATTAGCCCATTGTTCTTCGTCACATGTTGTCAGACTATGGTTTTGAATAGATATATTCACATATACAAAATAAAAAATACGCGCAAAAAATCCCAGACAGTGTTTGTCCCAGCTGTCTGCTGCAGTCTCAGCTCATCTTTCTGCTTTGATTCCAAGAACATCTGGCAGAAACTGATTGTCAGCAGCTTGTGAAGTAAATAACACCAAAAACATTGGAAACTATCACAAGATAATATAGATGAAAATGGCTGATTGAACGACTGCAGCAAAAATGGATGGGAAAAGAACTGTGAAGCCATTGAACTATAAAAAGGAAGAAAATAAATATTAGGTTTGCAGGTGTTCAAGTACAAGATGAATAAATGCTGCTAAAAGTTTCCATCTCTGTGCACTGTGCTGGCACGCCAGAGACAGCAGATATTAAAACAACCTAGTTTCCAGATTTGTTGAGCTACCTTATTTCAAGATCAAGTCCTGAAGTCAGAACTGAATGAGACCAACTAAGGAAAACATTGGATTCTGGCAGAAAACATTTTGTCTTGTCCCCTGTAGTTCCAGTAAGAGATATATGGAATTATAACCCCAAGGTTACTTCGCCTCTGTTTCCTGGTAAGTCTTATTGCTCTATTTAACTGGAAAAAAAAAGGAACACTGAGTGAAAGAGGTAACAAAAAGAGATCAATGAGGAAAGGAAATTTTCCAGGCATAAGAAAATATAAAGCTGGTAACAGAGCAATAGAATAAATTAAAAGAACATTTCATAAACATGGAAATAAATGGGTTTTATCTTGTGAAGGAGTAACACTGCATATAATGAATTCCAAGAAGAGTTCAAAACACTTTAGAATGGGTGAGAACTAATTTTCTAAGTGACTTACTTGTCTCCAATGTTGTTTTTTATTGTTTAGTGTTACAGCAGAGGTTCTGTTGCTGCATTGAAGTACAGATCAGCTGTAGTCAAACAGCAGTCTTTTATATTGGAGTGGATTCACTTCTTTTTGTTTTTGTCTGCTTTTGCTCTTCTGTTATGAAAATGAGTTCTCCTACTTTATGTATTTTCCAGTTCACTTGCTGCTTTGCTAAAATACTGTTGCTGGCTTGTTTGGTTCTGTTTTTTTAATCCCCCAATCTTCCCCTCCTCTGTTATTTCACGGAAAAATCAATGACCAAATCCTATTATTCCCATTATTCTGCACGTTCAGTTTCCTGCTTGCACTACCATTTCCATGATACAAATTGTTTTTATTGCTAAATGAAAACAAGACATCTTTATCACATTGATAATAACATAATAATTGTCTAATAGCAACAACAGTGTTCAGCAATTTTTCCTGCTTGCTCTCAAAGCTTTAGGGGCTGCAATATTGCTGTGGCCTACTGCTCCACCAGATGGGAAGGTCCCTTGACCCCTCTACATAAAAAAAAAGATATTAATAATAATAAATTAAAAAAAAATAAAATATTTTGACTTACTGCCATAAGGAATGGACATCATTGTGAATTTCCCACAGAAAGAGCTTCCAAGTATGGGACTTGTACAAATAACATTACAGCACTCACCAACATTGACTGCCACATGTCAGGACATTATTTCACCTGACTCTGATATGCTCTTCAGGTATATAGGAGGCACTTCTACAGAAAATCCAGTTGCACTTCAGAGACTTTTAAATCATTGGCATTGAACTCATAATTTCTGTGGAGTACAGTTTTGACATGGCAAAAAAGTACTAATACCGATTGATCCTTTGATAGGGAGAAAGGGATTTTTCTGAAGTGAATCCCAATCTAATTCTCAAGGAAGAAGAAAGTACGGTTTGTAAAACAGGAAAAAAACCAACAATCTTACAAACAAATTGAATGTTACTAAATGACTGCAGAAAAATTAAATGAAGTTCTGGTAACAGTATAATGTGGTTTCACAGTCTAATGACAATAGCAGTATTTAAGTTCATCATCATAGTTTATTGGTTCTTGTATGAACACTCCAAGTACATTTCTTAGAACTGAGCTGAAGTCTTTGATGAAGGACTTCATAAATACTTGAATTTTCCAGATTTTTTTCAACATGGATATAACATGGCCTGAGAGAAATCAGTGGATTTAGAGCTGTACACGCTACCTATGGACTAGCTGTTATTCATTCAATTGACTTTAACCTAAATGAGAGGCTGATGGAGCAAAGTGACCTGGGAGCCACTCTCAAATTATATTTCATAAGTGCCTTCTCCTGGTTCACCTCTTGTTCTTCACAACTCACGTTATCTTCCCATTAGGAGAGAATATTCTTGACTTTCCAAGAAAAAGGTAGTGAAAGAATTAATAAGATGTCAGCAAACCCCTCTTAAATCTGAAAGCTTTTTATTAAGTATTCTTTTGATTCTGAGGATGAGGAACTTCCATGTCAACCTTCAGCTCAAAAGATTCATATTAGACTAATAACAGCCACGAAAATAATTTCCTTCCCAAACTCTCTGCTGAGGGCAACCTCTTGATAAAATTTCCTAGAAGAAGATTTTATCAAGAGAAATTGTACTTCCACACTTGGAATGCAGTTTTACAGATTTATTCACAGTTGTTGACAACGGGTGTCTATGCCATAGCATGTCTGAGAGAATGAGCAGACTAGTTCTCTTTTTTGGCTGCTAGAAAGGTACATAACAAATATTCCTGTATATTTTTAATTAGTAACTTTGTTAATATAACTGCAATATGATATCTGCTGTATTTCATAATAACCTCTGAAGCACTCTGTGTTGCTGGGTCTTTCTCACTATGTAAAGGCACTTCAGTGCGTCAGTGTTCCGGTTTGGCCAAATTTAGAAATATATATATATACTCTGAGAGAAGGCACAACCACCCCTCCCCCCAACAGGTTCGGGAAAAAAACCAAAAAAATTTCCTCGAAGGAAAGTGAAGAAGATAAAACTATTTATTTAACAAGCACACGGGAAAGGAAAATAATGTTAAATGGTAAAATCTCTCGCTGTAGAGGAAAAACCTGGGAAAGTGTTCGAGTCCTCCCTTTGGTCTCCTCGGAGCTGGGGCTTGGCTCAGGGCCAGGCCCTCTGTCTCCGGTGGAAAGTCCTCCCGATGTGCTCTGATGTTACAGCAATCAGGCAGTCCAGTAGAAAAGGGAGAAAATCCGAAATTCCAGAGAAGGAAAAGTTCAGCTCTCAGCCTCTCTCCAGAGAACAAGGAACTGCCCAAAAAAACTGGCCAAAAACCGACTGGAAAAAACTGCCAGCCGGGTGCTTCCTCGCTCCCCCCTGCCCCCAGCTGGAAAAAAAAACCTGCTATCTTTATGTGACCTTGAACAAGTTTCAAACTGCTTTGAGAAAGTTTTGCTCAGTTTTTTCTTCCCCCTCTCAGGCTCAGTTCAGGGGCATAGAAAGGCCAATAATTAATTTCTGGGCATAGACAGCGATATGGGATACACATCATAAGGTCACCCCAAGACAGTCAGTAATTTCAGTCATAAAGATCTCAAATTTGAAAAGCAAAGTTGAAGTGTGTCTGGACTCCATTTGTTCCCCCTTTAGCTTTATCTTCTGGTATCACTTAAAGGTTCATGTAAAAAGAAAGATCTTGATCTGAACTTGAAATGGGGTTTTGATTCATTCTGAAATCTCTGGCAATGACAGCACCACAGCCAGAGACCTTCAGACAATTTCAGAAGGAATAAAGTATTCCTTGCTGTTGTTGTAGCAGCTCAGGTGGGGGGGAAGAAAAAGTCAGCAATTATTTTAATCAGCTTTATACTCCTGGTAAGAGAGGTGAGGAACCATCAGTGGAGGATGAGATCAAGCTGCCATGTATCTCAGCATCACTGCTTACCCTAGTGCTGCCTTAATTTCCTCTGACTGCTTACTTGATGTGGCTAGGAGAAAAAAAAACCAAAAACCAAACAACTGCAAAATCACATGTAAAGCATTGAAAATATCCTGGCAAAAGCCAGTGTTTCCCACACTCAGCCAGACTTGTTGATCTTTTAAAGCCAGGTTTAAATATCGATGGGACTCTGCAATTTTGAGGGTTTAAAGCTGTTGCCCAATAGATTGCTTCTGGAACAGCTTCATAAATAAATAATTTTATGGTCACTGCACACTGCTGGTAGTGTATCATCAGCTGCAGCTACAGTCAACTGTTCTTGGTTTACTAGCAATATATCCAATATGCCTGGATGATTTTGGTTGTATTAAAGCCACCTACCTGGAGAACCATGGCATAATATGACAGGTCTGTAGAAAAAAATTCAGGGCTCATGCTAGATAAAGGGTGCATGCAAGTATTGAGGATTATTCTAGCAAAAATCATTGCCAAACAAGCAACTAGTTCCAATGCTGAAAAGGTCACTGGTAAATGAAATGTTCTTTAAAGGATTATGCAGTTCTTCATATGGGTTTTAATACCAATTTACTGAGCACTGCCTGCAGGTTCACAGAGCTTTAGATCAGATTTTCAAGTTAGTAATGGATAGAGATCTATGTCACTTCTGCAGCCAGAAACAGCTTGAAGTGGAAAGGGGGAAAGCAACATGAAACAAATACAGTGGGCATTTATCTCCACAGAACCACTGCTTTCAGCACAGCCCATCAGAAAGAATTACATTTAAATTGTCCTCAGCATACAACATAATCAATATGGACTTGACCTTTCCCATTTCTTGGATGGTTTGTGGTGTTCTAAGGGACAGAGAGAAATAAACAGATGCCCCTCAAAAGATGGTAAATGGCTGCCCTCTGTCTCTTCTGAAGGTAAAAAAGATCTTTCCCATTAACATTTCATCTCCTATCACTTTGTAAAGGGTAAAAAAAGGAAAGATAGCACATCTTACTTAATTAAGAGTCCAGTCTACCAGCCAAATAGCTTCCTCAATCCAGAAGTGCAGAATTCAACCTTTGGATTAAATTGCATGTAATACATAGAAAACTATATTGTATCTCAAATTAGAAGAGCTGGTTGCATTTTAAAACAATTTATATGTTAAAAAGAAAAAAAAAGTTCTTGGGTTTTAATTAAAAGTATTTAAAAGGTCATTTACAGAACTTCTTGCAGAGACTGTAAATGAAACTTTAGAATTTAAATGAGAAACTTTTTATTTCCTGCTGTAAATGAGAATATCCTTACTGGCTATAAACTTGCTGTTTCAAGGTATGGTTTAAGCCTCAAGCTCTTTATCTATGCAGGTCGGTCATATGTTAGATCCTTGGAAAGATATTTAATTATAAATTAAATTAGTGCCGGCTCTCAAAACCCCCTCCTGTTTACAGTCCTTCTCTTAAAACATTTTATTATTGCTGAAACTGATTCTCCTGTGCACTAAACATCAGTTTTGCATATTTAATCCATAGTTTTTGTTCCCTACTGTGTTTTTTCCATTCACACCCAGCTGGCTTTTCCCTAGTTTATGTCATGGATTTGTGTTCTCTAGTCTCAGATTTCATAGGGGTTTTTTATTTTGCTAGTTTCAGTTAGTTCTGCATTCCAAGATGTTTGAATTCACTTGATTTTCATTTTTCTTAAAAGAATAGAAATCTGCCTCTCACTCTTTCCTTAGAAATGCAAGTCTAGACATTTAACATTTTGGCAATGTCTCCTTCCGTCAATAAATTCCCTCTGACACCTCGCAAAAGCTTTACACTCTTTCTCCTTGACCTGTTGTTACTGATGTGCTTCAAAAATATCTAATTAGGTATTTAAGATGTATTAATATCTTCTTTTTGTCCTTCCTCCAAACCTCTCTCTGCAGCTGTTCCCTGGTGACATCTCCACTTCCCTTCCTCCCCAGGATTTGTGCTCCAGTGATTGGGACTGCTCAGTCTGACACAGTGGCTCCATAGTGGAGTCACCACAGGCTGAAATATGAATATTTCTTCAGTGCTGAGCATTTTCCCTGCCTGTGTCTCTGCACAACAGGCATTGGAGCCTGCAGCTTTAGTTTTGACTTTGCCAACTATATTTAAGCATCGATCTGATTTACAAAATGCTCACTGCTACCAGGGACTGCAGAGTCACTCCTGGCATAGCTGCAAACTTGGCACTGGGACAGGGGATGGGGATGTCCAGATAACAAATACACAAATGTCGCTTTTGGAGCCATGCATCCCACCAGCACCTGCTGGGTTCCCAATCCTCCAAGGAGCCATGTGACTGCAGACTTCCAAACCCTAACTTTGCATTTCCAGTCCTTATCTCTAGGCCTGCAGGTAAAACTTGCAGAATGCCAGATGACCTGGGATCCTCATTGCAGTCCGCATTCTCTGCTTTCTGCCTGGTGATTGCTGGATCAGCACACGCTGATGGTTCTTTCTCCTTCTAGTGACATTGTAGTGCTGTGTCTTTGTTTGATTAAGAGGTGAAAATTGCTGGAAAAAAGCAGTACTGAATGGTCATACAGTGCTTCTAATGCTGCCTTAAAGGTCCTGTCAGACACAAAACTGAGCCTTGATTCCCTTCTTACCATCTCTACTAGACCGTAAATTGAGAGGGGTTCTCATACTCTTTGTGTGTAAAGTAAAACTTGAATTCAAGCTCACAAACTTGGGGGGCACATCTTTTATCATAAACTAGTTTTTATCGTAACAAATTATCTCCTAGTAAATATTGACTTTTATTTTCTGGATTTGTGTTGAAAGAAATCCAAACATCTCTTTTGTATGATTTTCACATTTTTTGCACAGCAGGTTGCACTGAAAATATTCCATTACCTACTAAAAGAAGTTTGCTTTTGTGTAGTCCTTACAATTTTAGAATACAAGTGACTGCGAAACACTCATTAATTTCTTTGCATGATAGTTATGAAGGCTGTGAGCTATCACTTTATGTATTTTCATGATAAGAAATTAGAGACCAAATTATTTCCTATAGAACTGGCAGAAGGGTCAAACAAAAGCTATTTTGTGAAAACTTTTGTGAGTGTTTATGCAGCCACTTGCAGATCAATCTCTAGGAAGACTGCAACACTAAAATTAATTTTTTTGTTTCAAAAATGATTATTATTTGTTTAATTGGGATAACTCTAGAATGTAGTTAATAGTAATTTCCTGCTTTCATAAAAAGCTTCCAATTACTACAATAAAAAATGAGCCCCAAACCTATCTCTGCTCTTTTTGTGGCATTTTGCTCTTGTTGTACTACTCTTCTGTAGTCTGCAGATTGCACAAGTCCTGGAGAGAAACTTCTGGTATCCTTTTATCAAGCCAAATATGCAAAAGTAGTTTAATACTCTGGAAGATCCTGGGTGCAATTTCTGTGCCATGGTAGGGGCCTCTTTCTATTTCTAGAAACTGTACAAGGACTCTAGAAAACCAATTTAAAGAGTGAACATTTCACTGTGCATGGCTAAAGTCAGGGAAGACAGAGCCTTCCAAGGTGACAGACTGTGAAAAAATTCTGCAGAATAGTTGCTGGTATTGAGAATGAGATTTTCCCAGTGATGAAAGACAACCTCAGAGATACAGAGGCCACTGGAATCTCAGACAAATGTCTGAAAAAAATAACTCAGAAATAAGCACCAATGTCTCCTGCTCTTTGTCTTTGGATATGCCCTGAAATTTGTTATTTAGGCATTATAAGTGCAGTCTAAGGAATCTTGTGATAAAATGTCTATTTGTGAAGTATTTCCAGTTAGACTGAAATCTTTTAACCCTTTTTTTGCTATTTTTTTCCCCTCTCCCTTCCAGCGTTTATGAGCTCTGCACAAATTCCATATGACGCCTCAAGAAAATGATGTGCAATATACCACACAGGACTAGAAGGGAGGAAGGGACAGTGAATAGTAATGGAAAGTGACTCTGAAAAAAGCCAAGTACCTATGGAAAAAAATACGAGAATAATTTGAAATAACCTTGACATTTATTGGTTCTGAAAATGCCCAGGCAGTGAAGGATAGTGGCCAAAGTTGGTGGGGTTTGAGAAGACATGCAGCTCACTTCTGAAAACACAGATTGTCACCACATTCCACATACAACAGGTGAGAGCCTGTCATTACACACAGGAAAACACATTCTCACCTCAAGGAACTCGAGCACCACTGTTTTCCCCTGTCTTCTCCCTTTTGAGTCACTTTTGTACCCACCTCAGTTGCCATTAATAAATTGTGAGTCACATTTCCTTCCAAATGTAGAGTCTTGAGCAATGGATGTGGGATCCAGAAACACTAAGATGACAAACACTTGCTAATACAGCCTAGATTAGATATTTAATCTTAAAATATTCCTTTCCTCTGTGTTATATGTGAACTGCAGTAGAACAGGACAGAGTTGTGTTTTTATAATGTAAATTTTTCTTCCATTCCCCAGTGCTCTCTCCTACTACTGGCTTGTTGCTGGATTTTTCAGTGCTTTTCTAAACTTAACTTTTGAACTTTGCAGCAGTTCTGGACTCATGGCTTTCACATCATGCTGAGTCCCTCTCTTATCCTGTAGGCAAGAATACACTCTGTAATGTTTACTACTGTCCTGTCACAAAGAGTCTTGGTCATAAGGACTCTCAAAGGTGTTGGGCTGCAAAGACCTCTTGACATTTGTTTTTGGCAATCACTGGAGTATATTTCTGTTTAAGTAATTTTTACTAAAAATCTTTGGTGAGTAGCTCACCTAAGGTCCTGGAGGCACCTACTGACCTGCCCTCACCCATTTTTCCTTCCACTCTTTACAGTTTAGCTTTCTATTGATTCACTCCTCTTCCTGATTTCCCTTTAATTTTCCTTTCTCTGTTAACATAATTAGTTGTCAAGATTTTTCTTTCTCTCATGCATAAATATTTTCTCTCCTGCCCCATTTTAGCTTGCGCTGGAATCAAACCCTGGTTCATCCCCATTGCTTTTTCCCCTTGGTCTTCTTTCTGGACTTAGGGCACTTGTGGAATAAATGCCACACAACATTTACTACATCTTTTCTATCTTTCTTCTCCAGTTAACAATTCTCCTCGCATTTAGCGGATTTTCTCACCCCAACCATCAATCACCTTGTCAATGTCTTTGAGACTCTTCCCACTGCAGCCAGCATTTTACTTATTCCATAAATAGTCCACTCAGCCTCCCAAGAGGAACCTGATCAAAGGGGAGGCTTTTGCATTGCTTTAGTCTTCCTATTCTAAAACATTTACCTGTTAAAAGCAGATGTTTCTAGACTGCCTTTTGCCCAACTCCTTTAATTGTTCCAATGACCTCACTGTGTAGCTTGTCTTCCTTGCACTCTTTTTATCTTCCCTTTTAAGGCTTTCACTACAGAGAAGTTCTTCCTGGCATGTTTTTCCTCACAAATGCATCTTTGTCCTTCACCTGTGAGACATCCCTTTTCTCCATCGTTACAGATGCAAGCGATCTATCTCTTGGGCTTGTAATCTAGGTTTGATCTTTAATTTAGAGTGCTTTTCAACATTGACATGTAAGATCTATTTTTAAATGTGGCAGATTCTTTTTCAGTGGTGGTGGTGAGAGCTTGCAGAGCACTGCAAAGATGGAGTTTCATTGTCCCTTTAAATTCCTACAGCTTTGCCATCTCACAATTCAGTTGCTGTGGCATCATGTTGTCTCTTCCTGTCAAAGGCACTTTTGTGCTGCCAGTGTGCATGTAGCAGGCTGCTGCTAAGGTCATTTTCCTAGTCCATCACTTTGACTTTCACACTCTGCAATCGCTCTCACCTTCTGTGCTGTGTCAAAGAAAGTACTTTTTTTAATTTTCCAAGCTCTTTGGGTCTTATTGCAGTATCAGGTTGTCATTTCCCTCCTGCAGGTGGTCTGTGAGGCCAGCTTTCATCACACCCATGTTAAATTCTGAACTGCATGCATCCAGGCATCCAGTGACACCTTCACCTATTTTATTTCTTGCAGCCTTCCCTAGAACTATGGTTATTCCTTCTAAAACCACTTAACCACCATTCTTCTTTGATGAGGTGCTTACAAAAGTGGGGACTGCTGGGATTTGAGTATATTCTGAGATCAGAAGCCAAGCACGCCTACAAATGTTGCCTCATTATTTTCCTTTACTCCTCTCATCTGTTTCTGTCCATCTGTTTTGTCGTAAAGTTTAATTCTAGTTTCTCTGAAGAGAAAACAGATTTATATGTTCACAGCACCAAACCTACAGCATTTGATACACTGGGATCCTAAACTGTGACTAAAATTCAAAGATGAAGGCCATAGGATAATGTAAACAAATAAAAGTAGATGTAATTATTAGAAGAATTTTACCAGTATTTTACTGATTATGCCAGTATTCTTGATTTTTATTTTTAAATTATTCATGTAATTCTCATAGCAGTTTAGAAATATTGCTGTTGGGGGTTTTGTCACAACTAATCAGCATTAATTTCTGTGCGTGAATCCTGGCGGAATTTTGCCATCAACTGTTCATGAACATTTTCTCTAAAACAGTCTGTAATGTTGTGACACAACAAGTGTTAAAAGGACACATTAACATTCCTGCAATAATGACAAGAGGGAGTTAATCCATATGTTGATATTCTGTCAGTCAAAAACAAACCAAAAATATAAATCTGTATTTAGGCAAAAAATAAAGAGAAAGTTCCTTGATTTTATTTTTGTTTGTTTGTTTATTTGGCTGTTGTCTTCACCCATGGCTTTCTGTGGCTATTTTGCATAAAAATGAATACCATGGCTCATGGTAGACATGTTGTAGTCTACATGCCAGGAAATCAAATTTTCTTCTCTTTTTCTGCAAGCTCTTTTTCTTGTTGCATAATCTAATATTAGGAAGCAGAAAGAACAACAGGAAACTTTGTGTCTTTCTGCCATTTTCTCAAAGCCTTTAGTGGAAATCCATACATGTACTATACCATTTTTATATACAGTTACTTTCTCAGCTCAAATGTTAGGGGCAGAGGTGTGTTAGGGCCCTTGGCTGCAGCATAAAACCACCAGAGCCAAATTTTTAAAACCAAACTGTCCCACTGGTCCTATAAAACATTCTGTATTTTTTAAATTTTATTTTTATTTGTAATATCAGGATTTGAAATTCAAGTTTTTCTTAAGTTTCTCTCTCTCTCTCTCTTTCTCTCTCCATGGCTACCACGTTCTCCTAAAATGCCTTATTGAATTTCAAGAGACACAATCATGTCTTTAAAAGATTTGCTGAATTGAGAACACAGCTTTATTCACGACAAATTATGATAATCTTTCCTCTGTGTGCCCTGTATATTCTCCTGACCTATAACATCAGAGCCCCTAATGTCCCTAACCTCTGAAACAATTTCTGGTGCAGATAATGAAAGTCAATGTCTGCATGTCATTTGTGTCTTTGAAAACGTCCCCTGAAGCCCAGTGATACAGTAGAGTGCTGTTGTGATACTGAGTGCTCAAAGAACAGTCAGTTAATGGTTTGACATTTTCTAATCTGGATGCATGAGGTAAGTCAGAAAAGAAAACCCAGTGAGTTCTCTATAATGGAAAATATCAAATAATTTTGTCTTTTGATACAACCAGGTGTTGTACAGAGTTGGATTTGGGACTGCATTACTTGGGTAACTTTGGAGAGTGCTGTCTGTTTCACCTAACTAGTGAACATCTCTGCTAACTCCACTGGGCTAACTCAATCACAATGTTTAAGCATCTGTACTTCCTAATGGTCAGTAAAGAGGGTACAGCCACTGCCATGAAAAAACCCTGATGAATTTAGCCTGACCACTTCTGGCTTGCAAAAAAAATAGATCATAATTTATAAAAAAACATATCTATCTTTCTGCATGAATTCTTTGCAGGCCTTCTTGGACCAAAGAGCTCCTAAGGAGAAAGTATGACTTGATCTTGATAGAAGGAACAAACTGCTGCAATTCCCTTTCCCCATTCAACCTGTGACTGTATCTGACACTGGTGGCCAGTATATAAAATGTAACAGAGGAAGTTGTAATGAATCCTAAATTGGGAATTTAGAGACAGATGTGATTGCATGCAAAGGTTCATCTGAGCCTCCTCAGTCATTGGTAGGAGCTCTCTTTGATGACTTTTAATGTGCTAGACAGAATCAAGAGAAATCCTGAATCCAATTCAGTGGCAAATTTCACTGACTTCAGTGAGGACAGATTTTCTCTCTGAGACCTCCCTCTCAGATATCACCATAAAAATCTGCTCTATCTGCTTCCCTTTAAGAAAGGAGGTCAATTGTCTCTCCAGTGATCAGCAGTAGTAGAAAAGAACTCTAAGGTTAGCTGAGTAATTTAGGGAACACTTACTAATTTATCTCTTTCTATTGGACTCCTGATATGAGAGCAAACAAGATCCATGCCACTTACTGAGTGGAAGGCAAGAACTTGTTTGTGTCATGGCTGTTATTACAGGTAGCTTTTGACAGATATAAACAAGGATGCAATAGACAACAGATAGAGAAGTAACAAACAATACAGCCCTCTAATGGTAAAAGTGGATGTTAACATTTCAAAAAATAAATAAAAATTGCATGAGAGAAATATTTTTATAAATCACATAAAAAGTACTGCCCATAATCCTTTCTCTGGTACTATGGAGATCAACTGGACTAAAGTAAAGAAGATGTTAAATGCAAAGAGTGGGTGATGATGAATCCCAAAGCACAGCAAAAACGTGTATCCCGGACCTTGAAAGGCAGCAGAACTGAGAGAGGCAGGAGAAACAAGAAGGGTGCAATTCTTGCTCTGTGACTGCTTTCCATAACCACAGGGCTCACAAACTTGCACTGTGCTTTGGGGGCTCCTTTGCCTGGTTTCAAAAATCAGTCACTCCACTGGGGACATTCATCTTTCCTAAGCTAAACTGGGATGTGACTTTGACCTAAATCCTACTCTTGAGTGCTGATGTATGAGCCTAAAGCTGCTTTTGTCACAGACTGTACTTATGGTAATGCCCTACAGTTTCCAAGGCAGTGATCCTGTGATGCAATTAAAGCAGAAAGTGAAACTAATGGATGTTATTCTCTTCATGAATGTAAGAAAACACAGTTGAGTTCGACTGATTAAGATGGGAGATGGTTGCAGGGACTACACTGGGAGAGGTTCCTGGTTCTGTTCTTCATCCAGATCTCTGAGCTGTTTGTTCCTCATGCAGGCTTAATTTGTCCCTTGTGAATAGTCCAAGGGTGAGCAAAAGATGTGTGAGGAACTGGTTGAAAATATTTACTAATAAAATTTTTTATGTTGAATTATTTCTGTTGTTACCTGGGAAAACCCTCAGGTTTAGGGATATACTTCTCCCTGCAGAGTTTTCTGCTTGTTTTCTATTTCATGCCTTTGGCAAGGGACTACCCTTAAATGAAAGACTACAGTCAGTAATGAAGTCCTGGCTTTCTAACAATCAAAGCTGAGACCCTCATCCTTATCCCAATAACTTTGTTCTGTTCTCATGCCCCTATAGCAGTCTAAACAAGGCTGACAGGATGACATGGAATCACAGGCCACTTCCCCTCTTTCCTCATATTAAGGAATGAGGAGTTTAATGTAATCTCTGTTTAAATCCAGACTTTCTACCAGAAAGCTTATAGCTCTGGCCAACAGAGACTCGGTGTATCATATAAAGATAATATGTGATTTGCATAAAACCCCCCTTTTCTCTCTTCCTGGCTGCTATGGCATTCACATCTTACATCATAAGATCTCCCTTGTTTTTGTAGAGCAGAGCACTGACCCCTCACTGATACAACTGGGTGCTGCTACTGTGAAGCTAAATATATGAATGAAGAGTTGCTGCTCTTACAGCAACGGAGATGTTTCAAATTTGGACACTGTTTTATACATTCCTAATTTCACCTGAAGGTATAATTTACTTTCTGTATGGTATAAAGTGTTTCAGGGCTGATGTATCCTCCACAATGTTTTTTTAGGCTGCTTTTTGCATCAAGACATTTGTGTGAACCCTGATTACTCTGGGTGCTGTTACAACTAGAACTGCTCACAGAATCTCATAAGCATTACAGAAGCTCTATTTTTAAACCATGACTTTATAAGACATATAGGTTTCCATAGGAGACAATAGTTTTTGACTGGTTTGCACCTTTTCTAGAATGGACAAGAGACAGAAAATATTATTATCAGGTTAATTAGAAGTAACTCCAGAAATAACTCCATTAAAATTTCATCAATGACAATTCAGTGCATTTTTCAGCTACTCTGAGTTTGAAATAGAGGACAGTCTGGCTTCTTCAAATCACTTACTATTAATATTTTTTTTCATATTATAACTCAAAAGAAATTCAGGCCAAATATATCATATTTACAGAAGTGAGTGACACTAACACTGACACTGTAGGCATGGAATTTGTCAACTTTGCCACAGTCTGTCCCATACCATACATGCATAGGGTGACAGGACAAGGGGGAATGGCTTCAAACTGACAGAGAGTGGGTTTAGATTAGTTATTAGTGAGAAATTCTTTATCATGAGGGTAGTGAGGCCCTGGAACAGGTTGCCCAGAGAAGCTGTGGCTGCTCCATCCCTGGAACTGTCCAAGGCCAGGTTGGATGGGGCTCTGAGTAAACTGGTCTAGTGGGAGGTGTCCCTGCCCATGGCAGGGGGTTGGAACTGGGGGACCTTTAAAGTTCCTTCCAACCAAAACTATTCTGTGATTCCGTGATTCCATACCTTACACTCTTGCTGTTACCTTTGCTGCAGAGCAAGATGTTAGGAAGTAGGAGGGTTTACATGAAGTGAAAATAATTTTTGATTCCTTAACTGTTTATCTGTGAGCTGCCAGATGAGATGTGACAAAACAAAATACTAAGGAAATAGAAAGATTAAACCTCTTCCAAATAATGTAAGAGATTTAAATTATGTGTCCAGCTCCTACCATTGACGGTGTAAGGAAACTTCTTTCTGAGCTTTGTAGGATAAAACTGATTAGTCCTAATTGAGTTTCCAGCAGACACAGTCTTCTTAATTGATCTCTTGCATAACAAGATATTTCGCTGAATGAAATTATCTCCTGTGTGTGCAAACATGTTTAATAGGAGCAACTGTGCTCACTGAAATGCTTAATGCTTTGAAATTCGGATGGTATTGTGGAATTAATTTTGTATGTAGACACCAATGGAACATGGAGGCAGTCCTTTTACAAGTGTGTGAGGACAGATGAATATTACTGGATCTGAACCAAAGATTTCTCATATCTGGCAAAATAATGGGTGTTACAAGAGAAAAAAATCCTCCATCCAAGGAAGACAGCCGAGACCCTGAAATAGTACCAGCAAAAGGGTTCACTAAAATTAATACATGCAAGCAGTGGCCAAATCCCAAACCAGGCCTCTGCTATTTATCACTTTAGCCTTCCCTTTCATTAGGATGTCACAGAATCCCTGCTATGAACCCAGGTCCATGTGAATGAACATTTTTCTCACCATCTGTTCAGGTCTGTCGAATGAAGAGGGAGTCTGATTCAAATCTAAGAGGGTGGAAAAGAAAAGGAAAGGTGTTTAATTGAGTCTGAGGCATCTATCCTCACTCTGAGAGAGGAAGATACACAAGAGGAAAAGCAGAAAGGAGAATCTGTGGAACTACAGGCTGGTGAATCTAACCTCAGTTTTTAGTAGGATATTGGAGTAACTTCTTGTGTAAACCATTTGCAGGCACATGAGAGACAAGAAATTATTGGGAGCAGCCAGGATGGATTTAGCAATAGAAAGCACAGCTGTTGAACTTGATGTGTTTTCTATGAAGAGATGACTCGATCCATGCACAAGCAGACAGAGCAACAGATGTTGTTTACCCTCACTCCAGGAAGAGTGTCAGCATGGAATTCCATGATGCTAAACTGAAGAACTATATTTTGGATAGATGGAGTATAAAGTGGAAAACTGCTGGATTTTTGTTTTTTTCTGGCCTAAAAGGCTGATGGTCAGAGGTTTAAAGTCCAACTGGCAGCTGGATACCAGCAGCACCTCTTGGTGGTTGGCACTGATACTATTTAAAATCTTCATTAATTACTGTCAGTATCAAATACTCACCCAATGGGCTGCCAAACAAGAGCAAATTGGGGCAGTGGTTGATGTGCTGGATGGTAGGGCTGCCATTTTGAGGGGCCTTCACAGGCTGGAGAAGTGGGTGAACAGGGCTCTTGATAATTTCAACAAGGACAAAAGTTCTGCAATAACCACATAGAATAGAAAAAACTGGGACCGGACAGCTAAGTAGAAACCATGCAGGAAAGGACTTGGGAGTTTTGGGGAACAACAAGCTGAACATTAATCACCAGTCTGCTCCTGTGGTGCTGGAAACTGCAAACTGGATTTTAGTACTGGGGTCAGAGACAGCAGGTGGAGGAAGAGATTATCCCCTTCTTGTTTCCGTAGCACACTTCTAGTGCAACATCTTAGGCTGGTTAAAAGCTGTGAGAGTATTAAAAAAATGTGACCTAGATGAATAAAAAAGTGTTTTTTTCAATCTAACGACTCAATAGAAAAAGTACCTTTAATTTGAACAGTTTTCTTCTTCATATATGAGATCCCTTTATTTTGGTAGATATTTATGTTTTGCATGGAGCAGACTAGCTAAGAGAGATTCCGACAAACAAGGAAAAATCGTATTTTGTCACAGAACCTCAGAAAATAGGTCATAAGGCTTGTGTGTTCACACAGAAATTCAGGAAATTTGCGAAAGATTTGGTGCATCTGCTGCTTTGATGGGTGTCTGGGCAAGGAAACAGAATCCTCCTCTGACAGGAGAGCTTCTCAGCATGGACATGAAAGGAGACACGAAAGCTACCAAAATAAATCCCAGTTTTATATACTTCATGTCTTCCAATGTGATAAGGAAATGGCTCCTTTCAAAGTTTGAATCCCTCCAAGAAAAGCGGTCGATCCATTATCTACACCATGATCAGCTCCTGGATCTCCGGATTGCATTTAATGTTTAGGAAAGTTAGTAGCAAGGTTCATCAGTACTCTTGCCATGGTCAGAGTTCCTCTTACAGTGGGTACCAACTTTTCCAATACTATTTTCCCAGAATAGTGCCTCAATGGGTGATTCCAGATATGCTTGCTCTCAAGAAAATTTTGCAGCTTTCTTTCACCTGCCTGATTTTTCACTCCCTGACTGGACTTCTACGTTGATAGGGTTTGTGTTGGAATAGATGCTGTTTTTTCTACCGTAATATGGACCTTCAGTACTAAGGCAAAAAAAATATTGCTCTGTCAACTCTTTCTGCTATGCCTGTGCTGCACTTGCCACAAATGTTTTGGTGAAGCCAAGCTCACCTCTCCTTACACAACTTTAAATCATCTTAGAAGTAAACACTCTGTGTGAATGGTATTAGACAAGACACTCAAGGGGACAAATAAAGGTTGGCTTAGCCTCGTGTTAGACATTCAACCAAAAATTCTGCTCATCAATTGTTCCCTTCAAAGCTGTGCAGAGCTTTATGGTCTTGGTGCACTAAATCAATGTTTGCAGGTACCTCTCTCTTTGCATTGACTCTAGAGGAGGAATTTAAACTCACGCCTGATGAATTCCAATTTTGCCAGAAGAAATATGGGATAAAGTAGAGTATCTGAAAATCATGTTATTTTATATCTATGTCCTCAATACAAATATTTATTTGAATAACTTTATAGCATCTCTTCTTAAAACAGCTCACTGTACAAATACTCTAAACGAATCTGTTTGTCAAGATGCGCAAACACTGGCACTCAATGTGGGGAAAAGAAGAGGATTATGGTCTAAAGAATGATCTTGAACTTACTGCTTGGTATTTTAAAGGCTCAACTGTTGTTCTACATTTCCTAAATGAAATGGAGCCATGCTTAGAATATCAAGAGTGGTGGTATGATAGATTTCCAAACTCAGGAAAACGAAGTAGCACAGATTTTTAAATCCCTTTGAGAAAGATACAACTTTTCCTTGGCACAAAATGATATTTAAAATTGCCTATTTTTCTTTTTCTTAAAAGAAAATAAAAGAGGAGGGAGGGAGGGAAGGAAGGAGGGAAAGAAAGAAAGAAAGAAAGAGAAAGAAAGAGAAAGAAAGAAAGAGAAAGAAAGAAAGAAAGAAAAAGAAAGAAAGAGAAAGAAAGAAAGAGAAAGAAAAGAAAGAAAGAAAGAAAGAAAGAAAGAAAGAAAGAAAGAAAGAAGAAGAAAGAAAGAAAGAAAGAAAAAGAAAGAAAGAAAGAAAGAAAGAAAGAAAGAAAGAAAGAAAGAAAGAAAGATAGATTAATAGCTTTAAAAAACTTCTAGCAGAATAGATGGGCTGGACAGAAATTACATTTATTAAGCCAGAAGCCTCCAAACAGTTCCATATATTATTCCTGCTCCCAGTGTGCTATTAAGATGATTATTCTGAAATGAAAATCATTGATATTGGTATTAGAAAAACCAGCATCTCAGAATAACAACCAGCAGCTAAGCTACTGGATTCTGAATAAGGATTTCTAATTCTCCATAAGCTTTTCTCAAATTCCTCTTAATATGGCCAAAGACATCCACAAATTGGAAAAGCTTCAGCCAGCAGAATATGGCTTTTGTCCTCCATGTGAAAAAGAGTCAGCACAGCTTCACAAAGGCCCCTCAAGGCTCTCCCAGCAGAGCCTGAAGCAACCAAAGACAGTGGCTTCTCAGACACTCTTGTCTTTAATAGGTAAATCCAGTTCATCACCCTGCTCAGAGTGTTTGTGAACCCTCTCAAAAAGCCCAGGGTTTTTGTTATAAAGTGGATTTCTAGTGGAACCACTTATAAGAATAGCTGTAACATTTTGAATGAGAAAAATTATTTTCTCGCATACACAAATAAAAACCAACGGTTCCTCCAGACCACTGGGTTTGTGAGTCTCATGGTTTAGCAGAGGAGCACAGGATGTGTTGCATTTTGGAGGACTCTAACTGACCTTGCAGAGAGTTGTTTCAGTTCAACCACTGTGCAGCTCTATTGCCAAGGGAACTATTGTGCTGGTACTGTTACACAATTTAATTTCTCTCTCCAGATAAGGCATTATCTAGTAATGAACCCTGTTACACAGATATGGTCATTTATATTATAAATTGTGACAATAATTTCTGTCTGTGAGGCACTTGTACATCATGCAAGGTATTGCACTCTCATAGGATTAAACATGCTCTCTGTTCCAAATCACTGACCAACATAATTTATGACATGGGGCTCCTTTCTGCTCTATTCAGCTCTTTCAAACCCCTTCATCTGTTCAGAAGACACTGGCATACTTTCTTCTGTGCTCTTCCCTCTTAGTTGTTCTAATTTTTACTTTTTATTTGCATCAATTATTTCAATATAATGAAAAAGAGATGACAAAAACCAACTGGTGTGAAGCAAAGACATCTAATAATTTTCATGGAACAGAGCAACTGTAGTTCAGATTTGTTTTCTGAAATGTTCTGTCATCAGATACCACCCTGAACTGCCACCTACTGCCTGGTGTGTTTGTGTTTTGTTTTAAAGTATTCACTGTGGATAACGTAATTTTTCATGCAAGGCCTTGATCCTGCTGAGAGTTGTCTTGACAATGAGTTATCCAAAATTCCCTGTAGGGCAGGAAGCTAAACCCCCATGCCAGCAAATGGAAAATGAGGAGAGTTATCATTTGTACTCCCACTGTTTAAATGGGAAACTCGTGTGCTTCAAAGGTAAAGCCAAAATTGAATCAGATGAGGAAGCACAACTCACGCAGGTTGGCAATTTTAACCACATGTAACCAGTGGGACATCCTGCACCTACAGAGGCCTTGAAACAAAAGCTCAGGGTGGGATTAACCACGGCACTTATCTCTGCTTAAAAGTACATAAACACAGACCGTACAAGCACATTTTTAGCTGTAACCCTCTCCCTGCATTCCTCTGACAATAGATGCAGCTCTCTGTGGCCCAGGGCTTAGCTCCAATGCAGCCCAGCCACAAAATCTGGGGATAAATTTCAGAGAAAACTTTCATTGTGAGAAAGGGATCCAGGTAACCACACAGGGTCATGCGAAGTGAAGAAGCTAAAACTATGAATTCATAGCAGCTTGAGGGTCTAAGAGAATAAACACCAACATGGAGACTTGGTGTGTAAAACCATAAAGACAGCAAAACAGCAATATCAAGGCTTGGTGCCCTGCCCACTGCCTGGCCTGCAAACACTCATGGGCTTCTTACTCAGGGTTGTGAGCACAGGAATGTTTAGACTAAAAGTTTGGTAAATGTGGCTGTTCCTTGCACATGTTAGCTAGAAAATTTCCTCTTTGGTATTTCGAGTTAGCTGTGAAGCACTTGAATAAATGCTAAAGGCTGCCTGAAGAAAATGATCCCCAGAGAGTTAAAGCAACAATATTGAAAAGAGCTTTGTCAATTTTACTTTGTTTCTCCATTTGGAAAATTACTAACAGCTTCTGTTTTCTATACTAAGCTCTGGCTGGTTAGATGGGAGCACAAACCAACAGAGAAAAAGAAAAAATCAACCCTGTCAACTAAAATACTTCACTAGAGTCATTTGTTTGGTTTTACTTCCTACACTATGTAAAAGAAACCCCTAAAACTGGCAACTCCTCTTCCACCACATTTTCAGCCTTCTGTATTTCTGACATATTCTTTGTTGTCCTTATCTGAATCTAAAACTCTTAAACTTGATATAGAGTTCAGGAATAGGAACAAAGATTCTAACATGGAAGTATATATTTGATAGAGAAATAGGAGAAATATAAATGAGATCATACCTACAAAGGTGTTCTTCCAAGCAGTGGTGAGAAATATGTGAATTGAGCTGTCCTTGAGATTAATTTATCTTTGAAAATCCTATGAAATTGTGAAGAAAATATAATTATTTTCTGCACAATTTCTGTCTTTCTTTAATTCAAGGAATTGTGAGTTGAACAAAGCCAAATTTATTTAACCATTAGATGGCAGCTAAGCTCTGTGGAGCTTATTTAACATTCAGACTATTTTTACCATAAAAGCATTTATTTTATTTATCTTTTTGCTTAGAAAAGAGGAATATGGCCGAGGTAGATAGAGGTGGGAGACAAAACATTTCAATGAACATTTAGAAAGTTCTTAGGCTGTATTGTGGAAGACAAGAGAAAATGGTACCTCACAAAATGAATGTGTAGCATAAAATGTAATTCATGCTTCCTTCAGTTTACTGCAGTAAATACAAGATGGAGTGGATAATACTGGAGTACAATATAAGATGGAGTGAATGTATTTTAGGATAAAATTGTACACTGTCTTCTCTGACAGCAGGCAATGCAAATGGAAATATTAAAATGTAATAATACCTCTATTGAAAAATCAGATGAGAGAAAAGCTGTCTGCAGCTATTTTGTTCTCAGGTCTTTATGTGGTCTGACATTTCTAGCCAGACTAACAGGCAGCAGCTGCACCATGTTGGGAGCTACACTAACAAAGATTGCTCTCCTGTAGAGCTGAGCCATCAGGACAAGCTTCTGAACGTTGCTGGCATGGAACAGAGACCTTTGCTAGGATCCCTCTACAGCCTAGACAGAGAAGAAAGAAGCTGACACCGTGCAAGCTCTCTTTAAACAGGTTTGAAATACTCTGTGCCCTCCTGTGTTGGGCTCTCACACTGTAAACAATACACTTACACCTTTGATTTTAACACCTCTGATATGCTGGGCATAGTTGAATCATCCCCAGCTCTTATAACAGGTTCCACACCTCACCTCAGCACCTTTTGTTTTCTCTTTCATGTTTCCTCCATGCCCAGGAGCCCTTACAATTCTGCCTTAGAACTATGATGAAGCCTCTGCCTGTGTGAGAGCTGGGCAGAAGGGCAAATGCATCTTTGTGAACTCTGTGATGAAAAGGTACCTGGCAGCTTAATTCAACAGTGATTTCATTCAGCTCCCAGCAAAAGGCATGCTATAGGGTGGATGGGGGGTCTGACATATTCACTTTGAACATGCAATGGATAAAATATAGACACAGAAACAGACAGAGACTTCATGGGAGAATCACCTTACTCAGGAGCCCATGACAGCAGAGCAGCCTCTGGCTTTTGAGTGTCTCTCTCACCTGTCTGTGTAGGGCCTAAAAAGATTTAAAGGAGTCTCTTTGTATTTGGCTGATGCCCAGCAGTAATTTCAGTGCATTAGTTTTGTTTGCAGTTAAGGTAATCCAACCCCACAGACAGCAACCCAGAAAACCTTTACATGATCTTTGTGAATACCCTTTAACTGCTATAAAGCCCTTTTCAATGCTAAAAAACCACTCTGGTCCTACAAAGACTGCCATTTTTACTTGGCTCCAGGGCTGTAGGGTTTATACATTTTAAACCAAACATTTCTGAATTAGGAGCCTTTTAGAAATGAATGGAGATGTGCATTTTAGTTCTTTTCCTAGGTTTGGGTCTTTCTATTCCTCCAGAAAAATTACTGGTGAATTACATGAGCAAGCTGTCCCTTGCATCCCAAGAAATACAGTTCAGGCTGTTTCACAAAGCTAAAGGTATCAGCACAACAGCATTCACATATCACTTGCAAATGAGACACAATTATGTAATTTTGAGATTTAAATTAAACCTAGAATAAGATAATAAGTCTGCTTCCCTTAGAAATGATTTTAGGGATTTTGTAGCAAGAACTGAGTATGAAGTTACAGGGTTTTTTTCACTAGTATAATATTCTGCATCACTACTTATTGTCAGATGAGTATTTTGTACAAATTTCTCTGTCCAGACAGTGTCATATCCTGAGACTGTTTTAAGATGTTTTGTTGTCAGATTTTTAAATAGAGATGTACAGAGAAAACTCTTTTCGAAAACAATATGCCACAAATATAAAATCAATGTTTTCCTTGATTGCATGTCTACCCAGGAGAAAAGTTCTAGTTCATTTACAGGCTATTATATTCAAAACAGAAATGACTGGATGAAATTCAGTGAGTCAGATGAAGTGGTAAGTCAGATTAGATAATGCTTACGGCTTAAAATCTATTAAATTGTTTAGAAGGAAAAAAACCCTAGTAATCTAGATAGATATGTAGAACACAGTTTATTTTTCTGAAGGGAAAGAGTGACAGCTCAAGTCTAGAAATACACCCTTTCCTCAGAGATCTGTTTGGTTTATCAAACTAATATTACAATTCTGCAATCCAAAGGCCAAGAACTGGAGCTGAAAATTTGGGCACTGATACATCAAGGTACCCTAGAATGAGCTCAGTCTTGAAATTGCTCTAATCAAAGACAACATCCCTGGTGCAGTACCCTGATTTTAGAAAACAAATTTAGCACTAATGAAAAGGTGCCAGAATGAAACACATGACCGTTGTCATCTCTTTCTGTGGAGAAAAAAAATGACATCGGAAGAAGCAAAACAAGCTTTTTTGAGCCTTTCTTGCCCACCCCATCCTCATGACCCCTACTCCCAGGTGTTTAAACTTAATTTCATTCCTGATGCAGTGTTTGAGGTTCTCAGTGGCAGTTTGAGTTCACACCAACAATGTTCATGCTGTATTGAACAAATTCTAACTAATCATGTGAAAGGCAGTTTGTCGCTCTAGCCAGTTCTCTTAACCAGCCAGTTCCTGGTACAGTTCAGCATCCTTTTTTCCTCCTCTTGTCACAAATTCACCCCTTGGACTTGTTTTCCAAGGTTCCCACATTAGCAACACCTCAGCACGATGTCTGCTATGTTTTTCTCTCACTCAGAACATGTCAGGACACTTGTCTGACTGACAGGTTTAATTATAAGTAGCTGGAGCATGATGCAATCAAATACACAAAGGTGACAAAGAGAAATGAGATCTGGGGTGGATTATTGGAGGCCTTTAGCACCCTCATAAGCCTCCAAAGGTGTTAGGCTGTGAAAAAAATGGGGTTTTTGGTAGAAAATTTTCAGAAGAGTCATAGTTCCTTAACCAGGGAACAGTTTTAATAAATAATAATGAGTAGCTTAAATGAGACCTTAACTTTTATTCTGCTACAGCTCCCTGCCTTTGGCATTGATGAGCTTCTCATCAGTACCAAGTATCACTGTGTCTCTAATGCAACACTGAAAACCAAAATTCTCCTTTGTGTTATGACAAGGGAAAGAACTTTGGTGGGGGTTGGTTTGGAAAGTTTGGGTTTTTTTCTACAGTGTCCTACTGCATTGAAGAAGAATTCTGCAGCTTCCAGCGAGATCTTACCTGAATTTGATGAAGACATGCACTATCATGAATTATCATGCACCCACAGGACAGGACTGGGAATCACCACACACTTCCCACATGGGACACAGGGAAGCTGCCCTGAATTACAGTCCCTACCCTGAAACACTGTAGAATTTCCACAGCCTCCTCAGAAATCAGGATTCAGGGACAGGTGGAGATAGAAATGAGAGCCAGGCCCAGTTTTTCTCTCCCAGCTTTCTGTCTCTGACTGTGCCTGGAAGACACATAGGGAAGAATATGGCATAAAAGCAAGGAGTGAGTAGTTCTTCCTGAATATTGGCCTTGTTTGGGGAAATGAGGGGTTACAGGATTCAGATGAATTTGTCTAACGTTCGAATAGGCTAATAATTTCTATAACCCATGATGTTTGAGAGAAAAACTTCCAAAAGTGCCAATTTAGCATTGAGAAACCACTTCCTTGCAAATAAGTTTTGAGATATAATTTTTGCTATTATGACTAATTTTGTGTCAGCAACAAATTGTATCATCTCACTAATTTCCCCTTCTTTCTGATCATTTGTGAATATGAGGAACAGCACAAGCTCTACAAAGACTCTTGAGTGAAAATATCAATGGCAAGCCATTTATTTACTTTTGCAGTAGCTTTTCAAAAATTCAGTAATTGAATTGAAATTCAATAATGCTGTATTAACCACAGCCCTTTTATTGCTTTCTTGTTAGCTGTTCCAAAGGATCTGACCGATCTGTGGTGCATGACAAAAATGTTGATTTTTCCCCAATGTTTTGTACTTGTATATCAGAAACTATTCCTGTTTCATTAGAATGTCTGCCAGTTTCCCTACTGCAGAAACCAGACTTACTGAGATGTATTTTCATGAAATCACTCTTAAAAACTGGCTTAACTTTCTCTGTTTTTTTTAATCAAAGCCTTACTGAATGCTTCAGTAAACAATTTTAATAGTTATTATCAATTGTATAAGTATGTTCTGAATATCTCTTCTGGCAATCTTTCCTTTTCTAAAAGGTTCTCAGACTTCTACCTGGATGCAGGACTCTCTCTTAAACCTCTCCACAGTGAAAACTGGGGTAAATCATCAAAATTTAATTTTTTCACTTCCCCCTGCCCCTCACCCCCCTTTTTACACCTGGATAATTTTCTGTCTTGACTGACTTGCTGGTTCACTCTCTGCTTTGATGTATTTTGAAAAATTCCTAGTAAATTTTTCTGCCTTCGGCAGGTTTATCAGGGACATTACTGATGTGCCTCTTTTCCATTCTATGTGTCATGTGCTACTTTCTGTTCTTTTTTTTTTTTTTTTGGCATGTCTTATTTGGTCAACAGAAGGAACACAAATACTTACTCTTCCTCTGAATCCACCCTTGCTTGGCAGTAGGATGACGGGAATGCACCACACTGGACCCTTGAAAGAAATCCCTGCATAGAAAAAGTAGAGAGGTTTGGGAGAGAGCTCTTTGATGAAAAGGTAGCTTCCTTGAGGGAAACTGCTACCCTGAAATGGTACAACTCCACAGCACTCACAGTGCTTCCACACACTGGGAAATATAATTTTTTTAAACTGTAGGTATAACCTTTGAGTACAGACATTAAATGCTGCATGAAATAAGAGCTGCTGAGTGACATTTGCCTAAAATGTCACCTTCTAAACTCCTGAATTAGAACTGAGTCCTTAAAGAAAGCACTTAAATCTCTCCATTAAACTGACACTCACAGTGGTTAGTAAATTTCCCAGCTTCTTCCATGAAAGGCATTTTTTGTGGGTGGATTTCTGTGGGTTTTTTTGGGAAAGTATGAATTAGTCAGGCAGTGGTAGATACTGAAACAACTTCACCTGGGCACAGCAGCAATAGAAGGAAGAGACCTAAAAGCAGGGGGGAAAGGTTTGTCTTGACTCTTCAGGCTTATCACAGCAGACACTGCATGGCTCCTGTCCAGCATGATCCTGGTCTTTTTAGTTTACTTTTCACTGCTGAATCTTCCCTTTTTCAGTTTAATTTCTTTTACCTTTCATATTTGTATTCATCCACAGTGATGGACCAAGACCAGAGATCAAAGTCAAGTGAGAAACAAATCCTGTCATCCACATCCAGGGCTTGGTGAAATTCCACTCTTTTTTCAGCTTCCAACATCATGTAATCCGTATCTAATAAAATGCCACGGTAATACTTCATATTTCTAAAACATTTGCAAGCACTTCATTCAATTTATAAAATATATTTAAACTTAGCTGTATGTGGAATTGATAGAAATTGAACCCCTTGACATTTTAGATCACTTGGTGTCGATTATTTTATTGCACTGGGTTTCTGCCCATTTCAAAACCAGGAAATAATTACAAGTACTTTTTCCCCCCACTTATACAAAACTTTTCAAATGTGAATTCTGAGGAGTTCACAGGCCATGATCTCATTTCCATCAGGACCTGTAGAGTAGTTGCATGCAAACAGCCTGTGCAACAAGGGCCCTCTCCTCCTTCCCCATACACTCATTCTCTCAAGCTGATGCAAGTCACAGCCTGTGAGGTCAGGGCCACCTTTCCAAGGCTGATGGATCAGCTCCTGAATGGAACACTCAATACAAATCTTCCTGCTTCCATGATCCAAGCCATTCAGGATGAACACTGGAAATGCCAGCTGCAGGACTGATGGCTGTTCTGTAATCACTGCTAAACACAGGGCATGCTGTTAACATGGCCAATACCTCACCAGCTGATGAAGTGCTGTCTAGGACATGTCCTGGGAAACAGACAGGCAAAGGTGGCATTTATAAAACTGCTCCTTTGGCTTAGAAACCAGTTAAAATATTGAAGGGAAATTTAATCCTGGCAGGCAGCTCAGCACCACACTGCCACTGACTCGTGCTCCACACCCAGAGGGATGAGGGACACAAGAGAAAGAGCAAAAATCAGAAGACTCATGGGGCATCACACAAGCTGCTATAAAAAAAATTAACCTTATCCCAGAAAAAACCCTGTGCAATATCCCCCCCTTATTCTATGGCATTGGACAATGTGGGACCTGATGTTAAGTGATCAGGAGGTGCAATTACGGTTACAGGGAGTTCAGAAAGATCACCAGCTGTTCTTCTGATGACACTGCTGTGCTCTGACTCTTTCTACAATATCCGAGAAATCAATTTTCAAACAATAAGTCCCACATTTAGGGAAACACCTGAATAAGTTTTGCAAAGTGATCTGCAGGTGACCTGCTGACAGATTCAGAGCCTTTGAAGAACAGTTGGAATCAGATTCCCCTCTGGTGCATTTTCATTTTGCAGTCACAAAAAGTTGTGCCTCTATGGGATGTAGTAAAACTGTTTTCCTGTTCTACATGGGCCAAATAATTTCATTTCAGCAAGGAGATTATCTGCAGCAGTACCCCACCTCGTGAAGTTGCAAGGTCTGTTACTAATTTAAAGCACTCTGGTTTCATCTCTTTTCTATACTTACCTATTTTTGTCTAATACTGGCTCTTTTGTTAATACATTCATATAAACTTAGTTCTTGAATCTTCATCCAAACTCACAGTTGTTGACTGCCTTAAATCCAAAATGAGTAGTAGGGTTCTGAACATTTAAAACTGTTACTTTGGTACTGGCAGTACAATGACATCATACACAGATTATTCACTATTGGCCCTGAAGGAGGGAAAAGGGAAAAGGAGGAAAAGCAATATTGATTTAATTTGAAAACTAATTTTAGACTCTTTTTAATGAGGAGATTTGAAGACATGGCGTGAATTTTAAAGACAAATTAAACTTGAAATAAGTACATAGTTTTTACTTTTGAAAAGCAAAGATTTTCATAAGAGTCCTGAATTTCTTCTTCAGAGTGCTTTGAATATATTGTGACTTCTTTATTTTCCCTAGAGGTCCCATTTCCAAAGGAAAAGTAAATTATACATATTCAGCTTCTCTATTATTTATATAAATATTATCTGAATCTCTGTCCAATTAATTTCTTTTAAATACATCTTCCCAGAAAGGGCAAGGATCTCCTATTCCAAGACACAGGTGCAGAGCTTTAAAACTGTGAGATGCAAGTACTGACAGAAGAAGAAACTGGTTAAAACTTAGTTCATTACTTGCCTCCTGTGACACAGCATAAATCAATCTTTCCAAAAAACAAGCAGAAAAGAATGCCTTGAGAAAGAAAACTGTGTTTACAAAATGAAATATGGGCTCTTGGCTTCTCTTCAAAGTGTTGCTAACACTTGCTGCTCTCATTTTTGCCACGCACAAATAAGCACACAACCTTCCGTAATCCGCCTGTACGCGGGTGGCTGTCCTGGCAGCCAGCTCCCCCAGAACCCACTCATCCATATTGCTCCCTTCTGCTCAGCCTTATGCTTCCCAGCACTGCTGGCAGTGGCCAGCACCACACCAGCTGAGCCCCCAAATACAGATTTACATGGCACTAGATGAGCTGGGACTCCTGGACCTTCTCGTGGCAGCTGCTCTGGCATCTGCTCTCCTGAGTCACATGGTGGAAGTGCTCAGTGCCTCCCACTACTGAGCTTCATCTAGCCCTGGTATCCAAATGGTTAATTGCTCCTTTTATTTACCCCAAAAGGAGAACATTTAGCTTATCCTTTGGCTTTTCTTAGGTCAATTTCTTAGCAGCGATGATGAATACATTCCAGTATAATACAACTGCAGTGAGGTCTCATGGAGAACTTTTGAAATATCATCTCTCTTGTCACAGAAAGTCAAATCAGATACACCATCAAAGTGCTTGCTTTGCATCCAAGACTCCTAATATCAAGATCTTGGAACAAACTAAGGAATATCTCGGCAATATGGTCAAGAGGAAAAACAGATTTATCACTGCCAATTTGCTTGATATGTCATTTACTTGCAGCTCAATTTACTTGGCAGCTTGAAGAGCCACCTAAAGGCATTTTCAAGTTTTCTCTTTATCTTATCTTTATCTTTATTTAATTGATTTATCTATCTTTATATATTTATCTTCCTTTATCTATTTTTTGGTGCTGCTGTAAATTAAGATTATCAGTGTTTCATAGAGTACATTTGGGGATTTAGGCACTTTGAGATCCTACACAGTTAATTGCACATCACCTAAGTATGATACACCCTAGTTATCCTCCAATACTAATTATACTTTGAAATCTCTCTAGTGTCTGTCCTGATGCCTTATGAACAATAAGGCTTGAAAAAAACCCTTGTAAGGTAGATTTCATTACAACTTTTAAATAGTGATATAAAGTGGACAGCAAAGAGATCAAGTTCCTTGCTCAGTGCTGCTGTGAATCAATGACAGACTCTGAAATGTACCCCAAATTACCTACAGCAGGTTCCTTTCCATTAACTGACAGACTGTATTTTCTCAGATATTGAATTATGAGATGCACAAGTCTTTTCTTTCCCACTATGGAATACAAACGATCAGTAATTGGAGGCAGGCAGACATTTTTATTTTTGTTTTATGAAGCTGTATAATGTTTCACAATTAGGCAATTTCCTTACAGGAAACTTCCGGATCTTACGGTTTTGCAAAGGTTTAGAGCATCTTGCAGCATGGGCCTATTCTACTGTTTCAGCTCTTATTTTTTGTGAAAAAAACGAAAAACCAAAAAATAACCTCAAAAAAACCAAACCAAACCAAACCAAACCAAATCAAACAAAAACAACAACAAAAAACACACACACAGAAAAAAAAAATAAAGGAAACAAACACACACACAAAAAGGAGAAATTTTGATCTTGGGCTCATTTTTTTTGCCTCCCTGCTTTAAAGATCTGGACTGGAAGATGAAAATTGAAATCTTCAAACATGTTCTTTTTCAAAGGTAGCAATTATGAACAAATTGGTTTGAGAAAGGAAGAGAGAATGGCCATTCATTATAAGGATTTCAGAAGCAGAGACTGCTCCCCAGAAAAAGATGTAGGCAATTGTTTATTTCTTTCAGTCATTGTTAATAAAATGGAAGTACTGTTTTACAAAACTGCTGGAGAAGTACTGTCAGAAATCTCTCGTCAGTTGAGAGATCGATATAATGTATTCAATTTTACATTCAGATCTCATTCTTTTTTTCTATTAGCATCAGCACTATTTTTAGATCCAGACTACCATGGTGTGGTGTTTGTGTCTGGGACAGAGTTAATTTTCTTCACAGTTGTTAGTACAGGCTATGTTTTGGGTTTGTGCTGGAAACACAGTTTTATACTACAGAAGTATGGAAAGCTACTGCTGAGCTGGGCTTACTCAGGGTCAAGGCCTTTCCTGCCTCTCTCCCCACAGGGAGTGGGCTGGGGGTGCACAAGCAGCTGTGAGGAGGCACAGCCAGGACAGCTGATCCCGACTGACCCAAGGGATTGTCCATACCACGTGCACCGGGCAAAGCTGGGGAAGAAGGAGGAAGTGGGGGGATGTTGGGAGTGATGGAGTTTGTCTTCCCAAGTCACCATTACGTGTGATGGCACCCTGCTTTCCTGGGGATGGCTGAACACCTGCCTGCTCATGGAAAATGGGGAATGAATTCCTTGATTTGCTTTGCTTGTGCGTGTGGCTTTTGTTTTACCTGTTAAACTGTTTTTATCTCATCCCACAAGTTATTTCACTTTTCTGATTCTCTCTCCCATCCCAGCAGGGGAAGTGAATGAGCAGCTGTGTGGGGCTTAATTGCCAGCTGGGGTTAAACCATGACACTCAGCAAGCACTTCTTGTCAGGGAAAGAACTGCTACAAAGTGAGGTGCAAAGTCTAGAGTGATCTCAGCAAAGAACTGCACACTCCAGTGCTATGATTTTGACAAATCCCTTTCCCCTCATTCTGAACAAGCAAAATAGTGGAAAACGACCTTACCACTGAACCTCTTCAGCCTCTAAAGTGTTTGTTTCATGTCCTTCAATGATATTTGTCAACCAACTTCTGTTTCACAATGTAACAAAGAGTAGGAACATTGTGCTTGTTTTGCACAGCAAACTCAATCTACCTTGCAGCTCCGGTGCCTGTGACCTGGAATTCAAAAGCTCTCCACATGCCTGCCATCTGATGTCTCCTGATATTTCCCAGCTGACTGACAGCTTTATCAGACCTCCAACACACCGGTGACTTCCAATCACTACAAGAAACCTGTTCAACACATCCGGAAACAGCACTGGGGCGATTCCCAGGAATATTCTCACTAGGTGATGCCCTTCCTTGACCACAAGTGTTGTCTACTGGTGTTTGCCAGCCCTCCAGTGGGTAAGAAGTTCGTTGGATCAATTAATGCATGCTCAGCATCCTCTCTTAGTGTTTTATCACTTTATTATTCATAGGCAGTGAACCTCAGTGAGCAAGTTCAGTCTTTTCCATGCGATTCATGGTGCATTTGGGTATAACATGGAATCCTACATATTTCCCACATACACTCACTCAGCATGAAACCCCTTTAAGGCAAACTTGTATTGGTGTTAAGGAAGTTTAACACATTAAAAAACCCAAACAAAACCCCTGAATTAGAACTGAGAGTTTTAGAAGGAAAAACAGGCTTCTGAGAATTGAATAATTGTTTTTCAAAAGGCTTTAGACACTTAGAAGTTCAAATCTCCCTGATTTGCAATGAATATTAGGCTTTCACAGGTAGTGGATGATTTTAAAAATTAAAATTAATGTCCCAAATTACTGGGTCACTTTCATAAAGTTTCCACTAAATCTCTCAGCTAAACACAGTTCACAAATCAGACCAGGATTATGTTTTACATGTTTGCTTCTCTTTGACAAGAAAAAGATTTCACCTTTCTTTCACTGCAATAATCATAGTGTGCTAGTATAACTTAAAGGGTTACAGGCTATTATTTTCATAATCAGCCTATGGTTTAAATGAATTATAAAGCAGAAACGTGCTGTTAACAATTCAGTTCACAGAACCCCCACAGTTATCCTATGTGATATTTTAAACCTAGTATTAAAGCAAATAGTCTAGCCATAATAAAAGAAAGATTATGGATGTCGTAGTACATGAATTATTGAGAAAAACTATTCCAGCCAAGATAAAATGGAGAGTACTGAAAATCATCCCCTTATTCTACTTCTATCTGTTAAGTCAGCTTAGATCAAATGAGGTGATTTTAGGCTTTGATCAAAGATTTGTTTAAGATATAAATTTTGCTGAAATATTAACAAAAGCCTATCTAGTCTTTCAAGTAGGATGACACAGAAAGCATTACAAACAATAAGGATTTCACAAATTACTCCTGTGTAGTTCTGGGGCAAACAGGGCAACCCTTTTGCTGATCAGCACCTAACACAGTATTTAGACTTCTCAGTCATGCTGTTACCCCTGACTGAAATCTTGGTGGGCTGTAACAGGAAACATCAGGCTTGACACTGTTGTTAAAGGGGCAAAGCAAAAATCCAGCAAAACCAGGCCTTTCTGATCTCAAAATTGGGTTACTTATTTGGACCCAAATCCTATAACTTCTGTGCATCTTTTCCATGTAATATATAAATTTCACAGTCATACTGGAAGAAACTCTGCTACCCAGCAAAGGTGGGAAATTCTGTAGGTGGCCAGTAATGCCAGTAACTGCTTGTGCCTTGGTTTGCCCATCTGGAAAATTAATTAGTAACATCTGCTTTCCAGCTCTGATTTTATTAAAGATTTTATAATACAGATCTTGAGATGAAGAGGTTCAAATGAGCAATAGATATTATTACACTTTTCCCCTTCTGCCATTTATTTAGGTTTTCTGATAGCAGATCCCCAACAAGGGAAAGTAGGCAGAGCAAAACAGAACAGTCAAGAGGAGCCACACAAAGTCATGCAAAAAAGGCAGGTCTGAAATAATAAATCTCTAAGGAAAAGACTTAGGCATGGAATTACTTCTTTTAAATCAGAACTTTCCAAGCTCAAATATTTCCCTGCACTGCAATCCCAATACAGTCCTGCCTGTGCCTCTTGCCTGGCTAGCACAATTGTAACCCTGTGCCCCTGTGGCCACACCATTTTCAGTGCTGGCATCTCCCCTACAACCTCATGGCACAGGCAACATCAGCACCTGCCCCACTGGGTACCTCAGCTCTGCCAACTAAGTTCAAGTGACACTGGGTTTTCTCCTCTCAAATAAACACGTGTAAAACCCTTGCTGGAAACTGCATAACAGGGAAATGATTTTGTCAGATGGCAGAGGATGGTTTGGATCTTGTTTGCAATTTTCCATTAGTATTTATATATTTTTGCCTTTCACCTGAATGCCATGCTTTGGCATATCTAGATAAACACTGGCAGCCTGTGCCCTGCCTCTTCCCCACACCCAGCATGATGATGTTCTCAAGTGCAAGGCATAAAGTTCCTGCCAGCTTAAGGAGGCAGATCTCTGTCTGACTGAAATGTCAGAGACTATATTAGAAAGGTAGCAGATTGTGATGATAATGAAGTACTGCAGCCTGTCGCTACGTTACCAACTGCTCTGAACTGACATGGCAGAAGGAACAGCAAGGAAAATGCCCAGAATCCCTGTTTGGATCCCCTTCCCACGTCTACCACCAACTGAACTATTTTAAATATTTACAGATATAGCCAGCATGTTTCTTTATAAACAAAGCCTAAAATGATAAATAGATAAATATGTTACCCCAGTGAGCCTGCTGTCTAAAATAATCCTCCTACCTCTCCAGTTTGCCTCAGATTGCATCCTTCACCTTTCACAGAGAAGCATCGATTAGGGAATAGGCACTTCTCTGCCCATTCTCTGTCCCTTAAAGAGGCCAAACAGACTCTGCCCCAGCACTGTGTTTAAAACTAGATTGAAACAGGAAGGGAGATGTTCTCCTGCTGGCTGGGGACGAGGTGAGAGCTGTGGATGCTCTTTAGAATGGGGGAGGGATATTGCCCATCACTCAGCCTGCAGATTTTACCTATTATTGCCTTATTTATACAGTGTCAGCATCACTGTCCTGGGCAGTGAGTGTTGCTGGATAACAAAACTGGCTGCAGCTGGCCTGGGGGAGGGAGGGCAGAAGGAAGGAGAGTGATGTACAAGGGCACAGCCAACCCCTTGCTTTCATCCTGCACAGAGCAGCACAGAGCTCCCAGCAAGCTTAATTCCCTCCTTTTCCTCAGCAAACCCACCTGCTGTGCAAAGCAGAAAACACTCTCTACCACACTGCTTCTGCTCCCAAGGAAATTTTGCATAAATAAAGAGAACAAAGCAGAGTCCTTATCACAATGCCAGGGATGCACTGTGACTTGCCTGGTGATTTTGATATGAGATGGGTCTTCATCACAGGCTATGGTTGCTGAGGAGAGATTGTGCTGGGAAGAGCACCACATTGGATGCATCTCTGTGCTCATAGGTGCCAATGTCATTTTTAAAACTCTCTCCTCAGTCAAGCAAACAAACTGCTTGGAGTCGCTTTTTTTCTCCTGCCCACTACACAGAAATGAAATTCTTGGTTCTTTTACCAGCTGTGGCTGAATTTTATGTTCCGTATAACAGTAGGTTTTCCCAACACTATGTAAAGTGATCTGTTCTTTTAAAATATACAACATTTACATTAGAAATAGGTTCATTTTCTGCTAAAAGATCTAACATATCATTATCCTAATTCAGCAGTAAAATATTTTAAACTGGTTTTGGGTGAAAGTAAATTTGTGCTAAAAATACACAGCAGATACATTTTCAAGAGCCAAGAACACAATTATGGAAGTAATTCTGTTGTTTGTGAAAATCACACCCAAATAGCAGTAGTTGCTAGACATTAAACTCCAGTAAAGAATTTTTTTCTAGATGATATGAGGGTAAGTGGAGTGAGTCTCCACTCACAAGGAGAGTGTCTGGATTTGTGCAGGGTATAGCCCCAAAGATCCAGGTGCCAGATGAAATGAAGGAAACAATATGCTATTATGTGCTGCTACTTGACATGGTACTCCACAGGTAATGGAAAACAGAATAAATGGGGAAAAAAAAGACAAACCAAAACCACTTAAACCCCACCATTCCAGGTATTTCTGATTGTGTTTGAAAACAAATTGCTCAGGACATAACTGAAGCTGTGTACACCTAGGAGGCTCCAGCTACCGTCCCTCTCCTCCTGGTGGTAAGGGCACATGGTGGCAACTGCTGTACTAAAAGGGAGGTGAAAATAGGCATTTCTCCAAACTTCTGATTAGCAGTGCATGAAATCTTCATGGCCTATCACACTTTTACCCTCGTGACATTCGCCGTCACTTCTCATTGCTTCTGCCATGCAACTCAGGGGAAAATTGCCAGAACTTGTCAGCCAATGCCAGGCCACACTAATATCTTACAGATCTTGTATTTGCTCCTCTCTCAGCTTCATTTTCTGTTCCTCCTTCTTGCACCCACACTCGTGAATGGGCAGAATCCAGACGTACGTGAGACAAATACCTGAGAAAACATCTTTTTCTTCAGGCTCTGCTTAGCAACAGCTGCCATCAACCTATTTGAATAGGGTAATTTTACATAAAAAGGAAAGAGAGAGACTGTCAGGATCAACTCCAGTGCTCTACAGCTGCTCTACAGCAGCTTCCAGTGGTTCTATAAAAGGCTGGGTTTTGGTAGAAGAGGACAGGGCTTCAGGGGAATGTGTGCGTTTTCTTAGACTAATACTAAAGACAAGGAATTGTTAGTCCAAAAAAGCTGTGGGATGTCCACTGCTTGAGGTTTTCCAGATGTCTGCCAGGTAGATTTTAGGCATGAGGTGTCAATATGAGCCTGATGATTAAATGAGGTCCCTTCCAGCCCTATATTCTATGATTCTATAATTCTGACATATATTTTAATATCTTTCCTGCTTCCTAGGAAAGAGGAAATGCTGCTGTACAGTTTCTTTAACAATATTTGGTGGTATATTTTTATTGAGAGCAATGTCCCTGGAGTGCAAGATGTCAGGTGTACTCACTCTAATATTAATAATGAAATAGTTTTTTTCTCATCTGTTAATTCCACTTAGCCCTTACTTCCCTTCCTGCAGACAGATTCCTGATTAACATAATTGGAGTGGAGAGTTTTGTTTTCCCCTTTTCAGTGGAAAGTTTTGTTGTTTTTTTTCCCCCATGGGAATTCAGCTCATGAGCTTAAAAACATCAGCCTGGTAGATTGAAATGTGCCTTTTAACTTTGTCCTAAGAGAAAAAACCTAGAGGAAAAATGTGAAAGAAAAAACCTCTCTAAATGAAAAGTGCAAAATAACTACTACTCCACAGATCCTGTTCAGAGTGGATCATTGGCAGAATATAGTCAAGGTCTGTCTGCATCAGCAAGACTTGTAATGAAATAATTTGTCAGGGCCTTCAGACAGTTTGTTGTAATGAGCAGAAGTCTTCTGTGGTCAAGGCTTTTGACTCTAGTTGTTTCTATCCATTTACCAGCAGATCATGTTTTATAGCTGAACCATTATTGGCAGGTGGCAGGCAGGCACATGTGCACTAAGTTGGACACCCAGGAGCCTCAGTAAATTTTGAGATACCCATAAGACCAAATGAAGCATTGTCTAGGTAAATTTTGGCCATAGGGAAATCTGTGAAAACATCAGTCTCTCATATCCAAAGGCTTGACAAATACTGTTTACACAGGAGCTGATACCTTTATGTTCTCTGTTTTTCTGAGCCTGAGATGTCCTCTGCATTATGACAATTCCTGGGGGCATTCTGAGTTACCAGCAAAAGAGAAGAAGCCTCATTTCCACATTTCTCTTTTTGCTGGGAAAGTAACAGAATTAATTTTCTAGCTCATAATCAATAACTGCAACACTACAGTGGGAGAAAGAGCATTTAAATGACTACATAAATGTAATTTCATAAATGCAATATCTCTTAGATATCAACTTACATCATATGATTTAATTTCACAAAGCCAGTTCAGTAGGATAGAGGTATCTGTGAACCTTTCCCACTGTGCCCAGGGTCTGCAAAGAGACTTCGTTCTTTTCCAGTTCTCAGAAGTGCAGCTCTTACTCTATTCAAGAAAGAGGAGAAGATTCCTTGGTGTTTTTACCTTCTCGAGTGTTTCCTTGACTGGCTTGCTGCTCTTATGGTAAGAGAAAAATTTCACTTATACGGTCAGAAAATTGTCTGTCTCTTCCCTCTGCTTTTGAGGCATCCAAAACATATGCCAGGGAAGAACATTACAGAGAGCTACAAAGACATAAAATGGAGAGGCAATCAAACAGATCCAAAGATGGCATGCATGAGTGAGAAAAAGCTGGTCCATTTAAGTTGTTTGTAATACCCTCATCTCTTTCTCTCTGGAGCTAGAACTTTTCTCCTGGGTTTTCTGAGTTGAAAACACAACACTTAGATCCAAACTCTTTTGTGTTGGCCACGGGATGATAATAAGCCCATTGAGATGGATTGCAGACAGACAGCGAGCATGCAAGTTATTGGTTCGGAATGGAAATGAAGAAGTTGTTTTTGTCTTGAGAGTACAGACAGGCAAACTGCAATGAATTGAATTGGAATTTAGCAGATCCCTAAGGAAAACAGCCTGCCAAGGGAGGCAAACTGAGTGGCTTCAAGTAGACTCAGCCCCTTACTGCCAAGCTTGCATCCATATCCAGCCCCAGACTCAGCCACCGGCTGCAAAAGGAAGAATATCACCTCTACCACCAGGAACATACAGACTTAATTGGTTGAAAGTCCCCAGTCTTCCTCTGACAGCCCAATGGTGGCTTTAGAAATTGGTTTCTAGCGATCTAAGTAGTGTCCCCAGCAGATATTAGGATCCAGTTTACCCTCTGAGCATTTCATTTCAGTGCACTGGCACAGGTTGCCCAGAGAAGCTGTGGATGCCCCATCCCTGGAAGCGTTTAAGGACAGGTTGGATGGAGCTCTGAGCAACCTCTTCTAGTGAAAGGTGTCCCTGCCCATGGCAGGGAGGGCTGAAACTAAAGGACTTTTCGGATCTCTTCCAACCCAAACCATTCTATGATTTTATGATCTTTTTATAATATTTCATCGTGAAAATTTCTTAAAGATTAACAGTGATCTCTTCAAGGAAAAAAGAATTTCTGAGAAGTTGCACTAATACCCACAGTAATATGGAACCATTATACTACCATTTCTCATGAAAACATAAACAAATATACAAAGAAATTATAACAAAGGGGATTTCAAGTGGAAGTACTGCTATCAAATTTCTAATCAGTTCTGATTCTTAAAATAACTAAGGATCAGAACAATGTCACAACGAATTAAGTACATGACAAATATAAGAGGGAAAATAAAACAAATCTGATTTATTTCTCTTGGTGGCTTGTATTCTATACTTGCTAAGTTATTGTATTTTTATAATAGCCAATATGATTTTAATTTTCAGGGTCTGTGATAAGGCAAATGTACCTTTAAAAAATAAAAAAGTAGATCCCAATTTTCCCTTGGGACAATTTTAGGCAGGATAACTTCAGCTTGCTTAAGTGGGTTCACTAAAAGAATAAATTGCAGCATTAACAAAAGTAGCCATTGTACCCAAGGGCTGGTGCTGTCCTCTAGTATACAGAAGTATTTTGTAAAACCATGATGAACAGTAATCAAATATTATTATAAAAACTATACAAGTTGCATGTTTGTTTATCAAAAAGAGTCTATTTCAGATTCTACCAGAATCCTGGCAGAAACACCACAAGAGCCATTTAGGAGCTTATGAACGAATTAGTAATTTGGAAGACAAGCTCAGATCAATACATGTTAGATCAGTAGGGTCTCTTAAAAAAAAAAAATTAGATGGAAGGCACAACAGAAATGGGCCTCTTAATGGATTGCAAAGGTGAAAGTGATTAGAGGTAAGATTATTCTGCACTCTGAGAAGATGCGCTCAATGCTTCCCTGACAAGGTGATTACTAGCATGGGATAGTACAGAAATATGCTTCCAGTTATTTCTAGAATATCTGCTAGTATAAGAGCTTGTGTATAGATGTGTGAGCATCTACATGCCAAATATCACCCCCCACACACTTTAAATAAGATCATGTTGCTAAAAATGTTGGATTCAGTCTACAGATCCCTGGATTATATTCGCGGTGGTACTGCCAGGGAGATGGGTGACCTTGCAACAAACTCTGTTGCTTCTCTATACCTCAATTTCCCCATTTGCAAAACTATGCCAATCACACTGACTTAGTCATGGACTGTACTGAGATCTGCTGATGAAAAATATTTCATGTTAATGGACAGAAAATCACTTACAGCTATTTCTCACTAGTTGGTTAAAATAATAGCCATGAGTTCGATTTCACTTTGTCAGAGGCAGGGTTTTACCTCATACTCAGCATGCTGCTTTTCACTGAACTTATCTTTTCTTTCTTGTGGCATTGTGTTACAATTTAGAAGTTTTATCAGGTCACAGCACTTGCACAGAGAACACAGAAAGGTTCCATTACCCCAAAGAACTCTGGGATCCATAATGGGAGTTTCCAGTGCATTTGTGCCAGCTACATTTGTACCCTTTAACATTGTTGCTTTCTCCACAACATTTCCAGTATTCCAAATTCTCACGCCGTTACTATTTTTCCCTGTGCGTCTCAGAAACACAAGGGGAAGGAAGAGAGAAGAGAAACTCTCCCTCTGGATCTAAGAGCCTGTTCACTGATTCCTTTTCACACTCCCAGTCTAGCCGGCCCTGAACAGCTACCTGTCTGGCTGGCCTCATGATCTTCATGCCCATCAAAAGCTTTACTGCAGGATGGTTATTTGGCACCTTTTTAAATGTTTCCATACATGCCTCTCAAAGCAAAAAAGAATCTGAATAACACCTGACAGCAAACATTTGCATAGCCTGTAGACACAAAAACATTTTAAAGTTTTGCTACTAAGAACACCACAATAGCCAATAACTTTTCTTATTTGCAAGATATGGAATAGAAAAAGAGTGAGATGAAAATACATGCATGAAAAGGACCTTCTTTCCAATACACAATTTTCCCAAGAATTTAAGATTTTGCAGCTTTTGCACTCACTCCATCCCATTATTTTACCAAAGAATCAAAGAAACTGGACATAGATTGTTTTTCTGTTCAGGATGAGATGTGTGGGTCCCTCAGAATAGTTTTTCCTGCTTCCACTCTAAGTGCAAAGTTACATGGGTTTGCTGGAAGAAAGAAATGAAGGACCATAAAAAGAACAAATTGCATGACAGCATTACTGTTATCTGTGAAAAGATTGTAGTGGCACCTTGCAATGTTGTATCTAGTTTATTGTTTTTCCTTGAAGAAACATATTCAAATACTAGGGAAGAACATGCTTATTTTACCTTGTCTGCAGCCTTGCGTTTGCAGCAAAGGTTCTTCTCAGAGTTTCTGAGCTTTAGGCTTTAACCTGTGCCAAGGAGTAAAGGAGGTGGAAACACAGGTAGAAATGTCAGGACAAACTGTCTGGGATCCTTGGGCAGAGGGCATGGAGATAATGATGGGGGGAAAAAATGCTTAACTGGTATTAAAGTCAAGGATAATTTAAGAACAGCAACAAAATTGTTTCTCCAAATAATACTTACTTGCATAATTTAATTCCTTTTCTTCTGTTTCTATGGGCCTTTTTATTTGAGGTGGAATGGGACTTTGAAAATAATTTAGCATGTCCTGAAGCATTCACCTCATAAATAATATGCTGCATGCAAAATAATTATATAGTACACAAAAAAATTAGGGAGTACTAGGATTGAGGAGATCTTTTCTGTTGTGCTTCTCCCTTTTGCGCAGTTCTGCTCCTACACATTCCCTTAAGCTTTCATTTCATGCTTACAGATGTTTTTCTCAGCAGGCACCCTTCCTCACACAAAGAAGTCTCAAGCCTCTCTGGAGACTGTGTTTAAGCATTCCTGCCTGAGGTCCAGGCCATCAGCTCAATAGACCATTCCAAATGATCTTGTTTTTTATGTTGCTGCACATCAAGAGCCTTAACAGGGCCATGTGCCATGACACAGCTGTGCTTTTCTGACTGTTTTAGACAGAAGAAAAATGAAACTTTTGAAACACAAAAATAAGATTTTGAAATGAAAAGAAAAAAAAAAAAGATACGCATCTGGTAAAATCTAAATAAGAGGACAGTGTTTAGTGAGGCCTCATTGAGTCCAGCGTCTACTGATGCACAGGGCTCTGATTGCTAAAACAGCCCAGAAGATGCACTTCATACAGGGCACCCTGCAACACATTGAAGCGTGTTTTTTCTTTCTGTAACTGCTTCTTACCAAGGTTTCTCTGCTAGCACAGGTCTGTTGCTCAGGGATCACACCTCCTCATATCCCTGAGCAATGCCAGCACAGATTTTTCTGTAGGAGCTCATCTGATATCAGGTCTTTTAGGGGCCAGTTCAAGAAGACTTGAAGGGAGAGCAGTTTGATTCCCTTTCTCCTTTTATATCTTTAAGATAAGACAGGACATTGTGCAAAATTCCCTGAATACAGAATCAGCTCCAGCTATAGCTTAACACTTTAGTTCTTTCTTTGTTTTTTTTTTTTTTTTACTTGAAGCTTTGACATAATTCTTTTCATGTCTCAGCAGATGTAACTATAATAATTAGAGGTAGCTACTGGAATGAGCTGCAAGGATAATTGCCTGGGCACCCTGTGTACAGAGACAGGAGTGAGGTACCATTAAGTTATCTTAGGCTGTGCCTGCTAGAGGTTGTTGTGCCCTATGGTGCTACTGCAGCCTTGAGCTCCTGGTCCCCCAGACCTGGTCTGACCTCTTTTGGTCTTCATGCTGTGATTTTCCTTCCCTTGAAATCCATCTGAGAACAGTAACAGAAAGAGGAGTTCTTGCATGAACTGAGAAGTGTTCCCAGTTCCAGAGTCACCATATGAAAACATCAAAAAGGAGATGATCCATGAGTTTCTTTCTCATCGTAAAACTAAAACTGTCTTTGCTTTTTGCCAGTAGCTACCTGCAGTTTTCTGTTCTTTACAGATAGTTGGTATCTGCTAAAAAGTGGCAGAGGTATATATATCTAGCCAGCTTTCTTCTTGATCATTAAGTGGATTCTATGTACAAGTAGATCTCTTTTGAAATAAGGGACAAGAAGGGGAAAAGAATATTATCTTTCTGGTTTTGCTAAACATTTTGCTAAACAGAATAAATAACTTCAAAACAATACGTGTTTACTCATGGACTTCCACAGAAACTCACCCTCATATATAGAGTGAATTTTTAGGAAAATTTTGATCCTTATGTGCATATTAAACAAATAGGGTATGGGAAACTGTTCTGTACTTAGGTTATGTAACAGGCGAACAGGGAACTGAGACAAAGATTTGCTACAATGTTACAAATTAGCCACTGTTTCTTCCAGAAATTTCATTCAGGCTCTCAGAAATATCCTTTACTATATATAGTTACTGTAACAGGGAAATATCTGAATAGTTGAGGGTTAAAATTACATGTATAATGTAAATATACATCGCATAGTGGGTTAAGTTAAATTCTCAGTGGGGAAGGAATGGTTACTAAGGCAACAGGAGCATGCACTCAATACCTGTTATTCAAGTCTGTAACCTCATGTTCATTACCTATCACATTGTTTTTTAATATTCACTCTAAAATGGATGTAGCCAGAACCACCTTACTTCGACCTAAGTAGCAAGACATGAATTACTGTGAACAGAACTTGCAACTACTATCAGTATATTAATATACATCTTGAGAAGTAGAGATCTTTTTATCTGGAGAACAACTTTTGCTTCCATGGAATGAGAAATATCAAAAAAGCATTTGTAAACACAATTCTGAAGAAGTTCTGAACTGGAAAACAGCAGGACCTATAGTGATCTCCTGAAAAAAACCCATGAAATTAGCAAAACAAGAAAGGACTGAAATACCCACTAGCCCTTAAGAGATACTGAGCAGTGACAGGTCAGAACCACCAGCAGAAGAATAAGAGTACCTGGCTGTGTGTGTTTTTGAAGACCATGAGCAATATGAAGTGTTCGAGGTGAAAGTGGAGTACTTGTGTCTCTCTACATTTTCCTCCCATGTTAAATGAGAATAATATGCTCATTATGAGTACATATTATCAGAATGAGAAAGTATATGCTAGTTTTGGTCTATTGTAGCTAACAGAGGTCAGGAATATTATGGTAAGAACTTGCAAGAACTAGTACACATTGTACAACACAATAGCACTTCACAAAGCTCTTAGGACACCTTTGTGTAGCCTCCCACAAGATCACAGAATCAAATGCACATAGCAATTCATCCCTAAGCTTACTCAAAACTCTCCCATTCAGAAATTAAATGTCAACAGAAATGGATGCTTTAACTTGAACAAAAAATAGATATACTTATAAAATGCTTCATTGAGAGTGAAAATTCTGTCCCTTCATAATGATCAGAGCATGTTATTTCATTTAATTTAGATTTTCACACCACACTAATATAAATATGTGATATTATACAAAGTGTACATGACACACATGAATACGGTGTTTTATTTTAATAGCATATAAATTTGACAGTGCAATTAACAATGTCTTTTCCTGGAAAGCATGACCTTGTCCTGCTGTTTCTTGACACACTACCAGAAAGAAGTTACAGTCAGCTGTATAATCTCAGTTTTCTACTTCAGTAACCTTTCAGAAGGCAAGGCATTACATTAGTCCTTTTGTAAGTTAGGCCTTAAAGGCCCAATGCTTTTCATAATTTGCAATAAGGCCTCTATCACATTTCCGCACCCACAGAATTTACACCTATGCAACCTCAATGTTCTCAAGTATAACAGAGACATATCTACCATCCATATAAAAGAATTATGCTATTGAAGTAAAGGATCTCATTATTTGCATCTAAATGAGCCTATGAAAGAGGGAGCATTCAGTTACCGAAACAGAAGGAAATTGCCTGTTCTGAAATACATATTGCAGACAAGTACAAAACACAGCTTTGATCTTACATTCATCAATCTGATTAAAAAAATATATATTTGCTTAAGCTAAAATCTCACATCCTGTAGTATCCTTGACTTTAGCTGCATGAAATCACAGTGATCTCTATGCTCCCTATGACAACATATTGGCCTAAACTGAAGAATCATTCAAAGGATTCAAAATATCATTGCAGGAAAAATTATGTACATAGTATGAGTTCCAGACTTTTTCTTTTGTTTTTATTAAATTCTTGTAAATTTTCCACTCTGTAAGGGCAGCTGTCACATGGAGCATGGGTTTCAGTAGCATTTGAAACTCTAAATCCTTATTGGGCTTCTTTAAACTACTTAGCCCAAACCCTGAAGCCAAGAGAAGGCTTGAGACACTCTGGAGCTGTAACTCCTCAATAGAAGCACTCTGAGGCTCCCAGCCACAGCAGTCAGGGCAGGGCTGCCAAAGAGCATTCATACAAGTTGTGCTTCCCAGATTTACTTTAATGGCTTGTCTTGTACAGTGATGGAAACTTGGGAAGTGGCAGCACAAAATTTCTTGGTGCCTTGGTAACTGGGAGCATTTGAACTCTGCTTGCTTGCCAGTGAGTATGACAGACATCAAAGAAAACCAGGAAGTGAGTGAATACCAAATAACTGTAATCAAGTAAGTGGGGTTTCTCAATTTGTGCAGGTTATTATTCACACTGAAGACTAAAAAGAAATATGAACAGGGCTCAGCAGAAAGCATCAGTGTGGATTTTCCTGTGTCAGAGATTAATTGAATATTTAGAGCCACAGTCCTGCAAAGGCATGACATCTGTGACTTGTCCCATGAAGTCACCTGAACTTCTCACTGCGTACCTGGAAGTCTCTTCAAGTCAAGATTCTTGGGGCATTTTTTTTTAAAAAAATCTCTTCTTTTTGATATTACTACTGTAAGGAGAACAGGTCACCCTTCAGTTGATCTCTATATTCTTTCAGATTATTTTAATTAACTGAAGAAATGATGTCTAAGAAAATAACACCAGGCAGTACAAGGCTTAGTTTGGGGTTTTTTGGGGGGACAGGTTGGGTTTAGTTTTGTTTTGTTTTGTTTTCATAAAAAGCAGAACAAACAATCTCCTGATAGAAAGAGGAGAGCTAATTAAAATCTAGACAGATAATCTTATTCTTTTTGAAGGGCTGCTTTTTAAAGTGAAACACCACAATTAGATTATTCCACCAAGTTTAATGAAGTGGGTCAGTTAAACCAGTGTCTCTCTGTATCTTATGAAATCTAGTGAAAATCTGGAGTGACTTTTAGAAGGAAAAAAGTGTTTGAAACAATTTTTAATGAACAGTACCTAATTCCGGAATAAAAAAGATTGAAAGATGCTGATAATATTTTTGATAATTTGAAAATATTTCTTACATTCTTACTCAGGAAAAGAGCACCATCTACTGATCATCACTCTGAAATTCCTCGATGCTCTTTCCCTTGCTTGTGTTTTACTTGTGTACAACATCATAAACTTATCTCCAGAAGCTCTGGATGACTCTTGAACACATGTGAGAGAAAGCTTGTGTATCTTCAGCCATCAGCTAATACCACTGTGATGTTTTATTGTTTGAGTAGCCAGCAACATCTTAGCAGCAGGAAGCAAGCTCAGCTTCAGATCCAAGGCACAGAGGCCCCCAGTGAGGTTTCTCCCATCTCTGTCTCACAACCCAGGGGTGGTAGTCAAGGCTGTAGAGCCTGCAGGTGCTCTCAGGGCCTTAACTGCAGCAACAAAGCTTAGCTATAAATAGGTTTTCTTTGCTCATTCTCCTGCACATTTGACAGGATTTGAGTTCTTAAAAAGCTCTAGTGCTGCTCTGAGAAACAATTTCGGAAAATTGGTGTGCTGGTGATTGCTGTCATCCTATGAGTGATGGGACTATTTCCCCAATGTCTCACATTTGATGTGATTGTGATGATTTTCTCTAAACCAGAATGTGAGGAGGTGAACCAGGAGCTCCCACAGCTGCATGCACAGCTACAGCTTGAAATGCCAGCTAAATCTCCATGACTGGCACTCATGCCCTCTGTGGGTCTGGCACAGAGTGGAATTCATTACATATCTATTATCTGCTCACACAATTACACCTCTCTGTGAATCACTGAAGAATTATATATTCCTCATATATTATCTACTTCTCATATATAGCCCTTGTCAGGCCACAGCCCAGCAGCTAAAGCTGAAAGGTATCATTACTCAATAATTTCTTCTTTGACTCAGCCTTCAGTTCTTGAATTCCTAATCCCAGGGACATGTGATCATGGGAACATCTCAGCTGGCTGGGGGAGGAGTTGTTTAAAGAACATTTCTAGATGTTGTAGCTCCAGGGTAAAAACTTAAAATCATGACTCATTGTATTCAAGATACTTCACTACCCTGCCTACATATAAATTATCAGTCTTTTGGGTTTGAGGGGTTCTTTCATTATACACTGGAACTTATATTGAACAGGTTTCTATTTCTCCTGGCAGGGTAGATGGTTATTTCTTGTTCATGCAAAGACTGAAAAATCTGTTTCCTCTATTAAAACAAAAAAAAATAAACACTTAAAGATGGATGTGGCACAGCCTCTCTGACCAACCCGTACCATCACCTGACTGACCTCACGATGAAACAGGTGAAAGCTGAGTCCAAGTCAAATATAAGTTGCCTATACATATAAATATACTGCCAGAGTGGAGAAAAAAGGATAAAGCAGAGCCATTTACATGGGGGAAACCAGAGGCACTGAGGTGTGTGGTCAGATATTAAGCAGGTAAGTTACAGCCATCTGTAGGCTCATACAAGAGGAGACAAAAGGCACTAGAAGTTATTATGGAAAAGGTGATTTCAACAACTTTAATTAACAATGAACTGCACCTCCACCAGGAAAGATTTGAGATGAACAGCTACCTATTTTTTTTCAGGTAGGCAATTACACTTGGTATGTTTAAAGGCCATAAGTTCTACTAAATTTTTGACAAGCTGACTGCCCTGCAATTCTGATTCCTTATTACATATTGCTCGATACATGTTAAGTGTATGATACATTCTGTATCTACTGTGTACTATAATAGTGCATGTCTCCGTGGCAAGACAAAAACGTCCTGGATAATTACAACTTCTCAGAAACCTTGAAACCACAACAGAGATTATATAAAAGATATTTTAATAAAGCAAAGCAAAGAAAATGGGCAGAACTAAAACCAAAATACACAGACTTAACAAAAATAAACTTGAACAGAAAATTTTATAGATGGTTTTCTGGCTCCATCTGATGTTTATTTTACACAATTTCTAGGTCAAGGAAATCTGGTTTCCACTTCTCTTTCCAGCTACACATTGGAAATAAGGAGTGGTATTCAAAAGACAGTTAAACATATGTATTCTGAGGACTTACGTTCAAAGTTGTATATTAGTTATTGTGAAAGTAAAAGAAAAATACTTTTTAAAATTAGTTTTTATATCCTGTGACTTAAATAATTTTCAGCTCGGAGAAAGGACTTCTATGGCAAACTTATCACTTCTCCTTAGGATACCAGTTAGAATGCCAAAATACTATTCCTCCCTACTAACTTTGCTTACATCCTCATGATGGCTAAATCATCCATACTACTGCTTATTCAAACACTACTGCTTTATTCAAATTAACTCTCAAGCATTTGCAACACAATTATCACAAATTTTCACATCAAATATTTTGTTGGCGCTGCTTTCAGATTAGATAATAGCATATTTACTACCTGTACAGAAAAAGCACCTGCTTCACTTGGTTGGTAATAGTTTCTAGGAGGACTTGCTCCATCACTGTCTCAGGGATTGAAGCAAGCATGTTAATGTGTCTTTAGGTTCCTGGGCCTTCTTTTGGGCCCTTCTTGTAGACGTGTCTGACATTTGCCCTCTTCCAGTCATTAAAGATATCTTCTGATCTCCATAACATTTCAAATATTACAGGCAGTGGCCCTGCAGCAACGTCAGCCGCTTCTTTCACACTGGGCAGACTACATCCAGGCACATAGGCTTATGTGGATATAAGAATATAAATTCGTCTTTGTTAGCAGTTCTCACAATATCATGACAGAACACCCTTCTTTTTCTACTGGGCCTAACATGCCTTGTCCTGGTACGTTCATAACCCAACAAACTTTTTGTAAAAACAACGGTAAATTAAATGTTATCCTTTAAAAAAGGGATTCTCACCTTCTGTAGAGTGGAGTACATATATACTGCACATGCACTATAAAACAATATTAAATCAACATGAATGCATCTTCAAATATGATTTAGCAATTGAGAATAATGTTGAATAGCCAGCACTTCCTGACAAACAAGCTTTCTGCATACCTCAGGGGCTTGACTGTACTTGCAGAGCACTAGAGTGCAGTAGATAACATTGAGAAAGTCTTTCCTAGCAGCAAAAAAGTAGATTTAAGTTGTTTTTTTGGCTTTTTTTTTTTTTTTTTTTTGGTTTGGCTTCTCCCCCCACACCCCCATTTATAAAAGCATAATAGTTGCATTCATAACTACCAGCCTGAGCTCTTCCTTCCAATATCGTATGCCATCCACAGTACCCACCCTTTACAGTCCCTAATCCAAAATGATTCAGCATTGGCTGATGCAAATGGAATCGTTTTACTTTAGAGGAAAGGTTTTTTTTTGGCAGTCCACTAAATGTCACAGAGGAAATTCATGGCAAATAAGGAAAATAACTGTGTAGAGCAATGTTGAGCCCAGACTGTCTAACACATGTTGTATTCATTATAGTCTAAGCATATTAACAACATTTTTAATGAACCTTATCTCCCTGTGATGATACTGTGGAGGCATTATAATTACTAAAAGGCTTGTTTGCTTCATCTGCTTTCTGACATGTGCACAGGCTGGAGTCTTTAATCCTATCTCAGTTCTCTGATCCTGCACACACGGAGAAGGCTTCAGCATTAGAAAAATAATTATTAGCAGCTGATTTGCTCTTGTTTCCAGAACCAAGCTCATTTGTGAGACCCCTGGAAGAGTTAGTCATTCCAGAGGACAAGGAAGCCCAGCCCTGCCTCTTGTGCCACATCCATTCAAACCTCTGTGTCATTTCCAGGTGTCAGCTCTTGCTCAGGGAGAGAACAATGCAGCAGCTTTGAGCAAGCCTGAAACACAGGAGAAAGTGGTCTCAAGTCTGGATCCTTACCAGGGTATCACCAGAACAAAAAAAAAAAAAAACAACAACAACAAAAAAAAAAACCCAACGTGGTACTTAGTATCTTTCTGTGCTTTTTTTTCCTGAAGTGGGCAGGAGATACTTCTTCACCTCACCAAGGTACCTTCCCCAGAAAGGCAGAAGCTACATGTTTTTTATTAGATGGAGCATCTGAGCTCTCTGGGAACTGAGATATAATGTGAATTAACTTGCTTTCAGGGTAGAGGTGCCTAATAGCTCAAAAATAGACATATCTCGTGTTTTGTTGTTTTTTTTTTTTTTTTAGTCTGAAAAGTTACGGGGGGGACAAAAAGAGATTTGAAGTCCATTGCAATAAAGCCTGCAGTCTCTTACTGACTTGAAGAAGGAGAAATATTCCTAACTGATACTGCCCAAAACTCAATGAGCCAAGTGTAGCCATCGAAAGAAGCTGAACCCAAAGTGATTCACAGAGAACAACTACTCATGCTAAAGAAAACCCCAAAACCAAACAAAAACCACCGCTCGGCGGCCCCTCAGCAGCGGCCGGGAGCGGCGCGGTCCCCGCTTCCCCTCACGCCGGAGCGCGGCGGGGCCGGGCCCAGGCCGGGCCATGGCGGCGGGGGCGGGCCCGGAAGGGGAGCGGCCACAGCCCCCCTGACTTCCCCGGCTCTCGGGCGGGGCGGCAGCGCGGGCAGCGGGCACCATGCTGCAGTTCTTGGTAAGGCTCCGGGCCGCCATGGCACGGCAGGGCGGGGCGGGCCGGCGGGGCCGCTGCCCGGCCGAGGGAGGAAGAGCGCGGTGTGCGGCGGCCCCGTGTCCGGCCACGCCACGGCCCCGCGTCCGGCCAGCCCGCGGCCCTCTGTCCGGCCACGCCACGGCCCCGTGTCCGGCCAGCCCGCGGCCCCTGTCAGCGGGGCGGCTGCGCCCGGCGTTGGCTCCCCGGCAGGGCCCCATCCTTGGGCGGCTTCTCTTCTGCTGCTCCTTGCCACCCTCTGTTCCCCTTGTTCCCGCAGAACGGTGCCTTAAAGCTGCTCTGAAAATGGAGTCCCATGGCTTGTTTTTCCTCCAAGTCATGCTCTTAATTTGCCTTGGAGATTCTGCTTGCTCGCGGCGATGCTCCCCTTGCTGCTCAAATTTCTTTGTGTAGGCATAAATATCTCCCTCTTTTGGTGAGACCAGAGTCGTGAGCCCTTGCCATTTTGTACACCCTTAAAAGTGTACCGCTGGAGATGTGGATTTTTTTATATACGGAAATTAAGGCAAGGGATCACGTTTCATTGCTGCCTTTCATTAAATCCCCTTAAGAATAGCAGAATTATTAGACTGAATGTTAGACTTCATCTTTCGTTTGGGCAAGATAATTTTGCTGGCTAATGAGTTTCACAGCAGGTGTTGATACAAAGCAAGAAGAGATGGCCTATTGTAAGCTGGGAGAGTCTTGCCTGTTTTTATATAAGAAATAAATGAGGCCTATTTCTTATCCCAGCTTCATAATAACTATGAAAGCCTCAGTCATTTCTGTAGCTGTTTAAAATCCCCTGTCCACTCCAATGAAAATCTTCAGTAAGGCTAAATATGGTTAGCCTCTCTCAAAGTTTCTGTGTTTATCAACTCCACTGCTTGCTGCTAATGGGGTATTTTTTGTTGCTAGATAAAAATATAATTATGACTTCTCATTAGTGCATGAAAGACAAAAGATACACTAATTCTGGGTTTCTTCTCTGCTTGGATGTAGATTGGGTGTTTGAGTCTTGCTCTGCCTGGTTAGGGCTGTAGCAGAGAGATAAATGAATAATCTCACAAACCTTGTGTTTTTGCAATCCAGAGTTAACACATTAAATAAGCTTTTGTTTACAATGCATCTTGAAATGCTGGTTGGAAATTGGAAGACCCTGAACTCTCATCAGCCCTGTGTTTTTAGTCAACATGCAAATTTTCATCGGCTGTGTGTTTTGCTTTCCATATAATTGAAGTCTTAAGATTTTTTTTTCCCCACTGCTTGAATTGTCAGCTCTAAAAATAAATGTAACTGGGTGGATGCAGTGCTGAACATTCCAATAAAGGAGTACACTTAAAGGGAGTAGTGATCTCAGTACTATATATACTGAGTACAGGTTATCTCACAACAGAATGTGACATATATTGGAAAGGTTCTAGGGTAAAAGCCTAGAACACTGCTAATAAACAAGGATCTGGTTTGTGTTTTCAGGTGGCTTCCCAGACACTGCTAAAGATACAGGAAATTCTCCTTTGCTGGACTGAGGCTCTTCATTAAGAGGAATCACAGGCCTGTTTTGCATCAGTGCAGTATTTATTAGTATCTCCCAAAGTACCTCCTTAGCTGGTAATTGAAACTACAAAAGCATATGATAACCAGGGCAGTACTCACAAGAATAATTCTTCTTGTTCTTAAGTTGTTAAAGCTAAGCTTGAAAAAGTAATTATAAACAAGGAATAAGACCAAAAATCTGTTAAAAAAATACTGAAGTAACTTGCAGTCAGAGTTCATTTGACAGCTCTCAGCCAATTTTAGTTTTCTGTAGACAGATTTTCACCAGTGCTGATTATGGAGTCTGAATCACAGAAAAGATGAGCTGTGCTCTGTGCTGCTTTGGGCCTGGAAAAGATGTCTGGTCAGTAAGTGATGGCAAAGTTGTTTTGTGGACAGTGGTTTTATTTTTCTTAAAATAGTCTTATTTTGACAGCAGTGACCATGAACAGTAACAATTTTCTTAAATAGAACAGGCCTCAGCTGTCACAAAGAGTGATTTGTCTACTAACAATGAATGAATGCACAATATTAGTGTGTCCCCTTTCAAAACAGCCAAATGAGCCTCTGTGGTATAGGGCTTACTTATTTTGAAGTGTAACAACAAAAATAAAATGTAGGATACTGAGGAGTTGGTGAATGAAAATCTCATCACCTGTCATTGAAGAGAGGACTTTCTTTCGCTCCAGAAGTCATCTTATGCTTGAGGATTTTCCTCAGCTGGCAAACAGTTTCTGGGCCAGAAACTGTGCTTGTGTTTTGCTCTTGCTCTGCTGCCAGAGTGCATTTTTATGGACACCCTTCATCAGCTACAAGTTTGCACAGCTGTCAAAAGAGGTTGTGCCCAGCTTCCAACCAACTGTACTGCCTTAGAGGAGCCCCTAGATCAGAGTGGATTTGGCTGAGAACTAATCTCTTGGGGTCAGGAGGGTCTGTCTGGAAGATGCACAGCTGTTGCTGCAGAAGAGAAGCAGGTTTACATCAGTTAGAGTTCATGTTGTGAAGCTTTTTTTAACTTCATACTAAGACATGTAGGTCCCTTTCCAGTACTGAGCGTTGTTCTAGGGGGGTGTTGCTTTAGGCTTTCCCAGCATTGATTTGTAGGTCCCTGCTGCTATCTTCCCCTTTTTTGTAGGAGTTACTGCCTTTGTGGGTGTGTAGAGAACCTTACAAGGATGAACACAGCTTGATCCAAATAGTCTTGGGGATCTGTATTGAATAACAAAACTGTGTGGTATTTTGGAAATGATGGCAAGGTGTTTCTGGTGAGGAAGATCAGTAAAATTGCACCTCTCTGGATGAAAGATGAGAAATTAAGTAAGAGCGGAGTTGAAACTCTTTAAATGATTTGCAATATTCCTTTTCTTTATTTTAGCTTTTGATGGGAGGATGTTAACTCTTCTCTCTTTCTTCCTTTATAGCTTGGTTTTACTCTTGGCAACGTGGTTGGGATGTATGTGGCTCAGAACTATGATGTGAGTATCCTGGCATTCTCAGAGTTAAATGTATCCTGAACTGAAAATATAAGGCTGTTTTCCCTCAATTGAAAATGAATTGGTCTTTATTTTGATGGTTTCTATTAAACAGAATGCAAATCATGCTCACTTTAGTTACAGGAGAACTCAGACCTTTTCAGGAAGAAATACCTCACTGAAAGAGTGGTCAGGCATTGGAATGGGCTGCACAGGGAAGTGATGGAGTCACCATCCCTGGAGGTGTTCAAGAAATGGCTGGACATGGCACTTAATGCTGTGGTCTAGTTGACAAAGTGGTGATTGGTCAAAGGTTGGACTCTGTGATCTTGAAGGTCTTTTCCAACCTTAATAGCAAAGAAAAAAAAAAGTGCAACCAAAAGGTTATCTTCTCTGTGGTAGTATAGTGCTTAAAGCCTAAACTTCCAGCCAGGCTAGAGCCCAGGCATCTACAGGCAAAGACAGGAGAAACAGAAAATGTTTATGAACGGCTCATGGATTTTACCAGCACTAAAATACTGGTTTCCTGTCTTGGATAGCCTGGCTTCTTACAGTGCTCTCCACTCAGTATAACTGTTTATTAATAAAAATCTATGACCACATGAAATGTCCATCTTCTGGACCAATAATGAAAATAAGTTTTGCCAGCTTTTTTTTGAGAAGTGAATACTTTCTCCTACTTCAAAAAGTGTATTGACCTGCAATCTTTCTTTCCTTCTTTTCTCACAATGAGAAAAGAAAGGGGATTTTCTTTCCTCAGTTCTCAGTTAAGAGTCTTCTATGTGAGAGGGCAGATTTCAAGTTGAGCCTTCAAAACATGCTTTTAATTTCTGTAGAGTCTGCAGAATCCCTTCTAAGAGTAGTGGCACTTAGTTGTTTTCTGGCTAGAGGAGTTAATTACATTTAACATATAAATTTTTTTTTAATTCTTGTGCAATCTGTATTAGCCTTAATAAAAAAAAAAACAAACCAAAAGAAGTTGTTAAGGCTTTGGTGACATTTATGTTCTGCCTTCCTCTCATCTTCAATATTGAAGTCATCTTGCTTAAAAACAATTCTTATATTTTGCTCTTTGTTTATGCACAATCCTTTGTGATTTTTCCTGTCAGTCCAGTAAAAGGACTAATGAAAGGGCAGTGTTTCTGTGCAATATATGTTTTACAGTGTTACAAAACTGCAGTCATAAGAATATATTTGCATGTATCAATATGTATCACAAGCATTGTGTGGTGCTTTTCTGGCAGCACTGATAAAGTATTGCCACAAGAGGGGGACTCAGGCTTTTGATTTGCTGGAAGTGGTTCCCTGGGAATGTAACACTGACTTGCAGGATGAACATGGAAATTTTACTGCTGGTGTTGAAGATGATTGGTTTTAAGTGACATTTAATATAAGCATGTCATAATGAGGTCCTAATTCTGCAGCTGTACACACAATGTGCTTAGTAATAAGTACATAGAGGGTTCTGCTGACAGTGGTGGAGTTCTGTTGGTTTAGTTTAAATGTCAGGTGTGTTACAGGCTGGGCTCTTAATTTCATATGCTCAAACAAAGCTTAATTCTGAAAAGGAAGGTAAGAGGAACTTATGTTACCAGTACTGTGAGCCTCAGACCATTCAATAAGAGAACTGCATTCAGTTTGGATTAACTTCTGCTCTGTGGTCAGGTTACATATGAAGTAAAAACCAAGGATTTTTTTTTCACATCTACCAGTGGAAAATTTGCTTTAATTTCATTTCAGTCAGTTGGCTTGTAAAATCATACATTGTCACTTCCCAGTTTTAGCTAGTCATAATCTTTTCTTTGCCATTAAGAGCTTCAGCTTTTTTTTTTCTTTCAAGTTACCAAAATTTACTGTTGGATTATTTTATCAAAATTCTTTTATTCGCAAGAGAAAGCTGAAGTTTTGAAGCTCACAAGCGGTAAATAGAGTTTTCATTCAAGTGTGAAACTGCAAAAGGGTGTGTACTAGTTTGAAAACAAACCAGTGGGAGGCACTAAGTCAGAATAACAATTTAATGGAAATTAAAGAAAAGGGGAAAAAAAAAGGTAAAAGAAAACACTGTCAAACTGACAGAGTCAAGGTACAACCTGACACCCTGTTAGGCAGGGTGGTGGTAGCAGTCTGGTAGAATGGTGGCTGCAGTCCTCTGAAGCGGTGATCCTGTAGTAAAACAGTCTGCTCTTCCTCAGGAAGTCCAATGGTGGCTGTGTAGCTCCTGTCCTCTGGAAATCCAGTGGGAAGCCGGTGTCTCTGGTGTTCAGCCTCAGATTATATCCACGATGGGATGCTTGGTTCCTCCCTCTGGGCGGAGCATCTCACAATGGGGTAACGAGTCATGAGGCCAAGTGTTGATTAGGCTCATTAACAGGAGAATAGTCCGGAGGGAGTTATCTCTGAGTCATGCGGCAGGACAATGATGGGCAATTAACAGAAAGATAGTCTGGGGGGAGGAGGCAAGGAAACACTGCCCCACCTGGTTTCAACGGCTCCTGAGGATGGTAATAGAATACACTGCAACCCAGGACAGGGTGCCAATTTGCAGTGCAGTAGAATTCCCCAGTGAGGAATTTTGTTTCCCACAAGATGAGCCAGGAGAAGTATTTCTTAATAAATTTCTTGAGAGCATATTAGATGCTCTTGAACATCTACTTTCTCTTGGGTTATGACCAGTATAGTGCAATCTAATTTCCCCTTTGAAGGCCTGTGTATCAGTGTTTAAATCTGCTTGTTCTTGGCAGTTTGTCTTCTTTCAGTCAGGAAGCCAGACTGGTCATACTAAATTTCCTGTGAGGTGATCCTTTTTCCTTCCTCCTGTTCCCGTCACCACTGGCTGACTTCTAGCCTTAATAATCTAAATATTTCCTGAAGCCTCATGTGAGGTGCTTTCATCTGCTATTTGCTTGATACTGCTTAGTTTTTTAACCTCTGTGCAAGGTAACAGATACTGGAAATATCTTTTAAAAACCAGTTAAACTTTATAGAATTTCTTGCTGTGTGTATAGTATTGTCTTTCCTGATGAGACTCATGTAGCCCAGGATTTTTTGTGGCATGGGGTTTGATTGTTTTGTTTTGTCTTTAAAGATTCCTAACATTGCAAAGAAGCTGGAAGATTTTAAGAAGGATGTGGAAGCCAAGAAGAAACCTCCTAATGACAAGTCCTGAAAGAGAAATGTTCCCCAGGTCAACTCTGTGTGTGCACCAAGGATGCAATTTACCTTTCAGGCAGCAAAGGTCAAGTAGAGGGTTGGCATGGGAGGTTCCTCCACTCTTAGTCTCCTAGAACTGGAATATCCTTCTTTTGAAAGGGCGGCTGTGAACTTTTCCTGGGACTGATTTTCAAGGGTTTCAGAATTTGGATTTGCAGCTGATGTGTGACTGGATGATATCATTTGTATTTTTCAGTATTTCTTTTCCTAATACTTGGTAACCTGTTTTTACCTGATCCAACTGGAGTACTTTTGGTCCTGTTACAATGTGTACCTCACACTTGGTAATACCCTAGCTCTTGGAACAGCACAAAAGAGATTAAATGTATCAAGAAGTAACTTTCAGGGTTTCTTGTCATTTGTGGTGAGCAGTGGTACTTCACTATTCTTAAGATCTGTGTTCCATTGTTGGAGATGGAAAAGTTCATTCATCAAAAGCATACATCATTTGTAAAGGAAACAAAACACACCTTGAGAACTGGTTCCAGGCTCTGGCAGTCTCTGCCCCACCTGCTGTTGAGCTCTTGTCTGCATTAGGCCCTATGGTGGATGCAAGGCTGCAGATCCTACATCCCATGATAGTCCCAGAAGCTGGAAAGGTCTGTTGTGGCTTAACCCCACCCAGCAACTCAGCCCCACAGTGAGCCACAGACTCACTGCTCCCAGTGGGATGGGAGAGAGAACCACAAGGGTCAAAGTGAGAAAATCTGTGGGTTGGGACAAAGAGCTCAATAGGTAGAGCAAAAGCAAAGCAAAAAAAGCAGCCATTAAAACCCCTGGTGTGTGAGAAAGCCTGCATTGTATTGTAGAGCTCTTCTGCTTGAAACCATAATTCTGCAAAAATCTTGTTGTAAATTCTGAAAAAAGTTGCAATGATTTAATAGAAGTAAATTTTATTAATTCAAGAATCTATCAAATAATTTTTTCCCTTAAAATAGAAGAGTTCAATTAACTCTGTAACATGGCTTAAATGACAGAGTCCCCTTGACAATCTTTTGCAGGACATGAGGAATAAAGAAAAGTGCCAGGAAGATATTCTTGCTTTTATTGAGAAAGCCTGGTAATGGACTGCTACAGACCAGCACAGAGAATGACCTTCATTTGTTCAGGCTCTAGATTAAAGCATACCTAGAGTGCTTCTCCATTAATGTTTTAATTAGGGTAAGGATTGTACCTTCAAAGTGGTTTGTCCTTTTACCATGTTTTCGTTCTCATCATAGGAAAGCCTGTAGAGCACGTGGTCTGTATTCCTCTCAGAAGAGACTAAATCAGAAAATGTGCTTTGTTCTCTAATGGATGTTTAGTTAATGGGAGACACTCAGAAAGAAAAGATTCTCCTTCTTAAGGAATATAAATATAGATAAGGAATATTTCTCCTGTAATTTTAAATCCTTCCTTTCACCTCTGCCCTGAAATGTGTAGTTGACATAAAAACTTTCAGTCTCTGTAAAGGGTTACTTGTCAAGTTTAAAAGCCAACTCAAGTCAGACAGTCTTAGTAGTGATGCAACCAATTTTCTCTACAGTGAGCACTCCAAGAGACTCCAACAGGGAGAAATGCTTGTACCACCTAACATCAGCTGTCAGAAAGCTTGTGGTAGTAGCAGGTGTGGAAGATACCCAGAATGTGCTTCATGAAGGGAGTTCACAACTAAAGTACAATTACATTTACCTTTTATTGGATTAGTACTGTATGCTGTGCTTCCTGAGAGAGCTTTCATAGACTTCAAACCTGACTGAAGGAATTTTCTTCCACGCATAAAAATGTTTCCATAGAGTGATAGCACTGCACAGCTGTTTTGATGCTTTCATGAACATGATGAACTTAAGTTTCCCCTAACTTCCTCTCCTTCCCCTCCCTTTCCTGTTCTTGAGCATTAAAAAATACTCTCTCTGACCCATTCATTTTTCTTTGCTTGCCGTATAAAATTATATTAGTGTTTAAAATTGGATTATTTCTTTCCTCAAACATACTTTATGTTCTTCCCTTTCTTTACATGGGGATGAGAAGTGAAATAATGTTCAAAATCTCTCTATTTGTTGCCAAACTCTAGGCCAGTTACTCTAAAAGTGTTTTTGGAGCTGACTCTTTCAGCTAAGCATTCCAAGCAGATGTTAGGATTTTTTTTTTTCCTATCATATTAGGAAGTGAAAAGCTGCAGCTGTAATGCTGTGGAAGCAATATATAGCCATTTTTGCGACACTTTCCATTTTAGCTCAAGCTGGGTTTTTTCCTCCCACATAGTAAGCTGTAAATCTGGATAACATTATAACACTTTGCAGCTACTGGATAACACGTTTTACCTAGCCTGAGGTTATCCTAGGTGATACTAAAATTTAACCTTACCTTTCAGAGGGCAGAGGGTGAGCACAGACAATGACTGCTTGATGCAGTCATTGCATCTGGGGGCTCAGAGTGCTTTGGATGTGCTGGTGTCATAGATGGATGGATGCTCCATGAAGATACCTAGGAGCAAGTTTCCCACTTAACATGGGCTCTGTGAATTTCTGCCCGTTTCAAATGCCTGTGTGGGTAGCTGTACTTGCCAGCTAAAATATGCAGGCTTCCTTCCTTTGCTGAAAACTGTTGTGTTCATTTTCGTGTATTGATTCTTTTGAGACATATCTTGGAGCTGAAGGTTCAAGGCAAAATGGGAGAAAAAGAATGTATGAGCTACTAACAGACTTCTGAAATATTTACTATGGATTGAGAGTATTATCCTGTGTTGGAAAATGCTGCCCTAAGGCTCTTCTGCCATTAAATGCAATCAAGGGTTCATACCCAAAATAAACAAAAAGCCAGATAACAAAGCTAATTATTAGCTTACTGGGCACCAGAACCCAAATCAAGTTGGTGGATGCACCTCACAGAAGTTCACTAACATGAATGTTCAGTGGTTTTATATCCCAGCACCATAGCCCACTGCCTCATGATGTGTGCTCCATCCCTGGTGAAACTGAAACATTGCAAAGGAAGAAATTGGAATTTTTGGAATTAATAATGTGTTGCTTTCATAAGCCTGGATTCTATCTATGTTTGCAGAAACAAGATTGTGCATTGATATTCATATGTAAAAATCAATATCAATATTCTGTATGGGATGCAGAATTATTTTGGACATTAGGAAGTGATGGTGGATATCAGTGTCTAAGTTGCTGCTAAAATCCAGAGGAAAGTCTCCTGTACAGTTCTTTTTGTTTTTGTCTCAGAGGGGCAAAAAAGAGATACGTAGTTTTGTTTGTTAGACTTCTTGGTGGTACATGTTAACATTTATTTTACAAATTCCTAAGCCAAGGTCATTTTTATGGAATTTGTACTGAGATAAAATAACTGCAGGTTATTTGCTTTTTCACCTGAAACATACATTAATCACAGATGATCAGTTTTACTTTCTGAAAAATAAATTTCATAAGTTGCCTTCAGAATAGATACTCCTGTCAAAGTAAATTCTGGCCTTAGTCTTTAATACACATGGAAAAAAAATAAATACCCCAATCCTGTAAATCACTGGCTCAAACCATAACTGTACAGTAACTTTCCTATGCTGTGAGCCCAAATTCTGGAGTGGAACACACTGTTTGTTTTCTGTGTAGAAACATGGATTCTGCAACAGAATAATTCCACAGGTTAGAGCCTTTCTCTGACCACTACGCATTTTGGACACAAAGATGCAACGTAATGAGCAAGATACCAATCAACATCTGGAAAAAGAAATAATAAAAGGGCCTGTTTTAAATTCTATTATTCAAATTTTCTGCAAACCAGAGAGAATTGAGCAGCCATGTACAAATATTAAATACAGCTATCATGCTCTGCTTTTTTCCCTGAGAAATAAAATATTACTCTGTCAGCTATGGAATGAGTAATTGCTCAATATAAATCACCACAATTGCTCCAGTTAAATTGATCGGGTTTTAAATCAGGTATACTAAAAATACATATATATATATGTAGCCTTAATAGGATTCTAGTAAAAGGTAATATAAAAATGTAAGGTAAAATAATATACTGCTACTAGTTAATGCAGTGCTACTCTTTGGATAAATTCTGGGCTGAAAGCAGAATTTTTGCTTTTAAGGCTTGATGTATGTGCTGAATCTTGAAAGCATCTGGAAATCACTTAATTTGAAATCAGGCTTGTTTTCCCTCTGAAGAAAATACTTCTGCCTTGGTTGGTGGTAGCGACAAATCTGAAGTTGAGTGACAGTACGCTGTAACTTACGAGTGAAAATTTCCCACTTCTTTGTCCACTTGTCATTTATTATAAAAAAAACCAAACAAAAAGCAACAGTGAGGGGCAGAATCTCGTGGTGGGGCATGCACGGACTGATCTGATGTGGAAGAAAGGCCAGGATAGCACACTGCCTTCCTGCAACTGCCTGGTGGGACATGGCAGTGACAAGTGCCAGTAGCTGTGAACATGGAAGTGTGCCAACAGCACCAAAACAGGAGAAACAGTCCATTGGGGAAGTTTCTTGCCTGAGTCCAGTCCAAATATCTCTGCACCAGCCTCATGAGGCACAAGCTATACCAGAGCCTCCTGGAAATGTTTCTGAAGAAATATTGTTTGAGATGTGCAATAGCACCAAGCAATTTCATTTACCTACTGCTATTGCTGTTCTTCCTGAAGAATGTTGCTGGACACCCTGTTTGATTTGTGAGTAATCCCAGGTCTTCCTAAGGCTGGCTGGAATGCCAGCTGCTCGTCTCTCACAAATGAGCATATCCTGTGTTCATATCCCCTGGAAAAGGTCTGGGATAGCAAGGTGTGGTGGGAGCTGAGCAGAGCTCAGAAATCAGTATTAGCAGGGCAGAGAGTCCTTT
>NW_024582061.1:8940810-8975856 GCF_017639235.1 Corvus kubaryi | reverse complement strand
GGGGTGATTTGATTTTTCCCAGTACATGAAGAAAATGTGTATAGGGGAACAACAAAGGAAACTGTGCTTTTAGTATTTTCATTATGATCCCAAAACCAGCCTTGAAGATATAGCACTACCATGGCATTTATATTCTAGAAGGAAGCATTTCATCCCTAATGGCAACTGTTGTTATCTAACAGGAAGGATGTGGTCATTATTTTGTTCTATCAGCTCTCCTTTTTCTCCCTTTTGCAGGGATTTAAACACACTGTGGTCCTGCTGAATCCTTCGATCCATTTCCCTGGCTGAGGCTGGCTGTAGTCAGTGGATGTGATGGAGGGATTTTATCATGGACCTGGCTCTGCATGCAAAATAGGGATTCTAACTAGGGAAGGACAAGGAGAGAGAACAAGCTAGGGTAACATCTGAAAAAGAAATAGTAAGCATCTCAGCTCCAATTCTTTTCTTTCTAACTTTATCTTTCCTAAGAGAACTTTATTGACTTACCTGATTTTTTTGAGTTTATTTTTTGGTCTGGACCTCTGAGAAAGAAGAGTCAAGGTCATTGATTCCACTTTATACCTTCAGACTCTAACTTTTGCCATAGATATGGGATGCTATTTTATTATTTATTTTGGAGGATAATCCCTGATCATTGTAAACTCAAAATACAATATAGCTCACTTATGATAAAGTAAGGTTAGTTTGGGGATTAAGTTTTTGCTATTACACTGCTAAGGCTCACATGCTTGATTCTGCTCCTTAGTTCTGTCACCTAGACTGGCTGATATTTCCAAGTCAAGCAGGCGAAACTGCCACTCTGGTTTACAATAAAGAAATAAAGATATTTCTCTTTCTGGTCTTATCTCCCTGCAGCTTCTTCCTGGCTTCTGGTCTGTTTAGATCCTATCTACTCCAAGGCAGCTCAACTGAAATTCACTTAGAAACTCTCCAATTTATCTTCAGAATGTAATCCCAGTGCCCACAGGGAAGACTGTGTGCTCTGCCATTGAAAATAAGCTTGTCTCAATGTCAGGGTATCCTGGGCTACTGTGGCCCATGTGGCAACTGGAGAAGCCTCCTGGGCTCTCTGGTGGGACTGTGTCGGCTGTTCACACCTTATAAACCCTTTGGTGGGGCATCACTAACACACTGAAGCAGTGATGCACCAGCTTCTCTCCCACCCTGCCCTGTCAAATACAAGATGTAGCTGACTGTGAATACTCTGAGAGTATTTGTAGCCAAGTTCTGCCTGTTTTGCCTGTGGGCAGCAGCTCTTTACTCAAGTGATGAAATTAAAGACGTTCTCTGTCACTGTGTGTGGCACAAGTGAAGGCACAGGGCTTCAGCTTTATGTGGACAGCACTCTGCAATATTTCCCATGACAAAAAGCCTGCCTGAAAGAACCCTAATAGCCCTGCATACCTGCACCCCTCACAGAGCCAGGGCCTGCTCCAGCCATCATATGCATGGTGTAGCTCTCCCCCAAACTGAAGTTGCCTGCGCTGTTAATACATAAATGCTGGGTCTTTTTGGATAATACATTTCTCCTATCTCATCTGTCATGCCAGAATACAAAAAGCCTCTGAGGTGTACATTCTGTGAAAATTATGAGGAAGAGAAAAAGCCCATATACCATATATCTCACATAGCTGGTCATTACTACGCTGACAACTATCCCCAGGTATTTTTGCAGTGTATGGTTGCAGGATCATACAAGCCAGAAGGGCTCACCGGCCTTTTCCTGACCGGAAGGGTCACAAGGTCCACAAGACTGGTGGATTCATACCTACTTGTAGTGCAGCTTGTGCTCCACCTCATGAAACACCCAGGCCTGAGGGCATTTGCTTTTAGGAAAGATCCCACATCTGGCTAGCCTTCACAGGACACACAGGGCTTCAGCCTCCTTCTGACCTTGTCTCCCGGGGTACAGCACAGGTGCAATACAAAGCCACTGCCTGATGTGCTTTATGATATGTTAGTTTTCTTTCTCTCTACATGATGCATTGCTCCAAACCAAAAAGGGAAAAAAAAAAAAAAAAGAGGTACCAAAGTGACTGAGAAAAAGCATTTGTGGCCCTCTAAAGCCTCATCCTTTTTATTTCAAACCACAGGTTCCGTAATGACACCACCATTTAATTCTGTGGAATTAATTAGTATGGGTGCTCCCAACTTCTGTTACCTTAAACCTTTTCTCCCTTTAATAAAACTAATTGCAGCTCCTGTCCCTGCTACCAATATCACAAGCTATTAACTGCAGCCATTAACTGCAGCTTACAGAAACCATGCTGATTTGCTCACTTCACCTGCAATCCAGGGAGGATGGACCCGGGTGAATCATAACATTCTGAAGAGTTTTATAAAAATGTTGCAAGCAATTTGTCAAAATATCTGTTTACTTCAGTGTAATCGTCTCTCTTGCCTCTCTCCATCCACAAAGCTACTCTGCAGCCACTCACTTCAACTGACAGGGCATCTTCATGTATCTGTGGATTTTCCATCCTGTGCCATAGGATGGGGAAGAGGCTCATTTTTTGTTGTGTATTTGTTTGGCCAAGGAGGGGTACAGCAGGATTTTTTATGATGTGAGTTTCAATGGCAAATGGCAGGAAGTACAAGCCCTTACTCAGGCTCAGGACAGTCTGTAAAGTGTTAATTTGGATGTTAGCAGGGGCTTGGAGCCGTGGAGGGTGATTCTGAGCTATTACTCTCATGTCAGGTTCACTCCAAAGACAGTGCCCTTGGTTTCAGCTACATCTAGACAGGGGAGCGAGTGAGGCCCAAGACACCATCAGTGGCTGTCAGTGGAGAGACAGATTAAGAGTTGTTCATCTTGGACCTTCAGAGCGAATGGACACCCAAGGTGTCCTTCAGAGCAGAGGTTATTGCAGCAAGGACCCTGCGCAGGAGAATGGCAAAGTGCAGTGATCATGTGCTCCATATGGATCTGAGAGCCAGCCTCAGGGGGAAAATATTTATGATGAATGATACTGAAGAGAAATAAGAATTATTAGTTTGACCTAGGGCATGAGTTCTTAATCCCTAGATCAGCTGTTGCAACATCCTTTGGAATACTTAATACGAAATCCAGCTCTGGTGATGTACAAAACTGTCACTGAATGATGTAAAATACCAGAGCTTTAATGAGGTTGTTCTTGTGTTTTATGGGATGCAGAGCAGTAACCTACTTTCTCCTGATTAAGGAAAGAAAGTGACTAATTTTCAGTGTGGCATCATTTATTAAAAATAATAAAAAAGATGAAAAATCCCTTAGAAGCCTAATGTGGAAAATTAAAGAAGTTTGGATGAATAAACATATCTCCAATTAATATAAGCTGTGCAAATTCTTTAGATGAAACATTGAAATGTTTTTGAGACACTATTTGGTTAAGTATAGTAACAGCATCAGATTTTTCAGAACAACCTGATTTTCATGTTACAGATGTGTCAGCATAAGTATGGATGCACTAATCATTCTAGTATAATTAACTGCCTTGTGAAATGTCTCGTTAGTTTGGGGAGGTACTGATGAATAATTTGCCATATTCTAATTATTCCTCCCCCCCCCCCCCCCTTTTTTAAAAAAATACATAATTCTAAGCATTTAGGAAATAAGTTGCATGGTGTTAAAAAATCCACCTCATCATTTTGATCTCTCCAACTTTTCTGAAGTGCTTAGTTTATGCAAAGTGCTGAGAGTTAAGGTGGCTGTGGAAATAGTTGCTCTGTGATGTTGCAGCAGTGCACGAGGTGCGTCTACCACGTACACCATGGTTCTGCTTCACAGGGATAGCATTAAGTTGTCCCAAGAAATTGCACTCGTGCTTTGAATTCCTCTTCTACTTTTATTCTTATTTGGTTTGAAAAAGGTGTTGAAGTGGGGGCAGGGAGTAAGCAAAAATGTCTAAGTGTGTTCTTGTGCTTGCTTATAGGCAACACTTCCCCCCTTTGCACCCTTGTGCAAATATAACCTTGTAACAGCTTCGCTAGAACAGCACTATTGACTAACTTCCCATCTTTCAGGGCTCTTACACGCTGTGTGCAGTGCTAGACACGAGGAATTTACAACATTATGCAGAAAAATTTGATCCAGAAGAAGAAAGAGAATTCCCGCACTCACACTTGGGCAGGGGCAGGGAGTAAAGTAGGGTCAGTTGATTCTTCATGGAAGGTTGAGGGTTTGCCGGTTGCCTGATTCTTGAGACATCTGTTAATGGTCAGCTCTGTGGATGAAAATGTGAATCTCAGCGCCCTGGAGCAGGAAACTTTCCCTAAGGGTAAATTCTCTTTAGTCCCATCTCCCAGACAAGTGGATGAGCTGAGGATTTACTCCTTCATAGTTACATTGCCAATGAAGCTCACCTCTACTTTCTCTCTCTTTATTCTCCTATTTGAAACAGAAAAGGACTGGCTAGCCCTAGTGATTCAAAACAAAACTAAAAACCCTCATATTCACTGTCCAAGAGCCAAAGAGACCTTTCACTTAATGAAAAAAAAAAAAAAAAAAAAGGAGATTGGGGATTTTTCATAATCTTGCCTTAGGAACAGTGAGAGTGACTTTAGAGTATTCATCAGATCCATTTTTTTTCCCCCCTAAATTGATGTTCATTTCTGTCAAATTTTCAGTCTCAAAACTGTTCAACATGCTCTGCCTGTGTAAAATGTTTCTCCTGGAGTGTCAGAAGTCCAGTTCTAATTATTACTACCATAGCCCTACCCTTTAATTAGCCCAAAGAGGAAACATTTTATTTCTGAACATCCTTTTTGGAAATCTGCTGAGCACGTGGAGAATTGCTTTCTAGCTACAGTTTTTTTATCAGCCATAGTCCAAATTTCATATTCTGGAATTGACTGAGGGTTCCGAGGTGATAATAATTTAAATCAAACTTATGAAGCAGAGAGAGTGCTTTCTGTGAACTATGCCAGTCTCTCAATTGTTTCCTAATTTTTCATCCTTCTATACTTCTGTGTGTTTCTGTGAGGGTTTTTGAGATGTCCCACATTTTCATAGTCAATCTGAAAATTTTAAGTAAGTGAAAATTCAGTGGAATGGAAGAAGGGCGGGTGAAGAGCAGAAAAGTTAAAAGCCTCACTCACCTGTGTTTATGCACATATTTAATCTTTGTGAAGGAATTCAGTATCATGAGGCAAAAGCAGAGACCACGTGGGGGAAGTGCCTTCCAGCACATATTCATCAGTCTCTCCTATCCCTGAGCTCCGAATGGCATGGTTATGAAATCAGTTCCCTGGAATCATCCCTGTTTGCATTCAGCCTGCTGTGGCAGCCCATGCAGGGACAGAAGAAAGGCAATTTCTATAATATATTCATGGCTCTTCAGAAAGCCAGCACGGTCATGCTATTAAAAGAAAGAAGCAGGACCTAGGTGGGCTTCATTCTGAAGCTGAGCCACACAGGTTTAGCGTGACTTGAATCTCCATATTTAACTTTAACCCACTGTGACTCATTTTCTCGTAATAAAATTGGAATAGCAGTGCTGCCCTTCTTCACAGGAAGCTTCCGAGGCTTATTTTTTTAGTGAGGTTTATTGACCTGGGAAATGTCACCATGATACACCATTATCCTCCACATCCTTCTTCAAATCTGCTAGATCTCACAAATCACCCATGTTAATGGCTGGAATGCTAAATGGTGTTCCTGGTTGTTTCTTTTTTTTACATTTCTCAGTGTTTTTAAATGAAGGTATACAGCATTGTTTAAGTGAAATACCCAAAATAAATAAACAGGGGTTAATGCAATAACTTTTATCCACCTCTCTCTCCTGTACTATTCTTTATTTTATATCAAAGCACTCTTGTTTCTGGCAGAGACTGTGACTGCTTGCACAGCATCTAACTACATGGGGAGTTTATAATGTGAACAATGAACTTCTGGAAAAGTTTGCATTGAATATTTTCATCCCATGAAATACTTATGGTTCCCAGACAAGAAAACATCCCTCTCTAATTTAAATGAATGCTGTTCCAAGAAAAGATAAATTTAAAGGTAGAATTGAGTGCTTTTCTCAAAAGGGAAGCTTAGATGATCTCTGGACCCTTTCTCTTTTCCTGCTCTGAGAAGGAAAAGCTTTGAAGTTCAGGAGGGCACAGAGCACAATGCTGTTCCTGGCTGTGGCTCCTCCAGCTCTATTTGGGGCAGTGCAGCTCTGTCAAACAGTACCTATGTCCCTAGCTCACAAATTTGTCTTCAAATGCAAGTGTCATTCTTCCATGAGTGATTGGCTGATGTAATAGAATTGTGTTATGTGGAAGGCAGTTAAAATGATCTTTTCATACAATTCTGCCCTTAAATAATTAAATAGCTGATTTTTTCTAATCTTTGGGGACGCTTAGGTTGTTACTGTCATAAGTAAATAGGCAATAAGTACTCTCTTGACGTATCCTTATGACTGAAGTGTGAGACTTTGCCAGTACACTCGAGAATAAATGGCATCCTGGTTATCATTACTGCAATAATCTGTTTGCTCTCAGAATTTCATCATGGCTTTATTTACGGTTTCAACGTAAAAGTACATCCTCAGGTGATAGGACAACCTTTAATAGAATACTGGCTGGGAAATATGCAGCTGAAGCCTACTGGAAACTTTGAATTTTGCCCTGTATCTGACTATTTAGTGCATGTCTGTACAGATGGAATGAAATTTATTTTTCATTCTCTTTTGTGTTTTTCTTTGCAGGCTGTTTGTCATAGCAATGTAGTTTATATCACCTATAGTTATTTCCCAGTTGGTTGCTGTGGAAACAAATGTCAAATCTAAACTAAAGGACTGCATTCCAGGTACAACAGATGCAACATGTGAACCCTTGAGAAAGGCAGTGTGCTGTGAGAGGGATTTGTTTGGTAGATGATTGATGTCTGGACTCTAGTTTCGCCCATTTTTGCCCAACACAGAGCTAGTGAGAGAGAACAAAGATGAATTTAAACCACTTTTATGTGCTTTTTATTTTTCCTGTGGACAGGTATTGCTAGGACAGCTTAAAGTGTCCTTCAACTCTTTCCTGTCATCTTATGACCCTTGGGAGCTGATCTGACAAAGAGAGAACTCTCTTTGGCATTACCTCAGCCCTGCTCCCCAGAGAGGTTTATCTGCATAGAAGGGATAATCAAGGAGTCAGTTTGATTTGTTCATCATGCTGCAGGAGAGCTTCAAAGAAAACAAAGGCAAAACTGGCTTTTGTCTTTCTGAGCTGAAGACCTGTTGTTTGGTTCTGCTGGGTACTATTCAGCTGGTGAGACTGTAATGTAGCAATAGCTTACCCCATACAAATGGGTCAACAGGAATTATCATTAATTCAAATAACAAATTTATCAAGTATCTTTAGGTAGAAAGAAAGAAATATTTCAAGGAAGACTACTCTTTCCTTCTGTTAAAAGCCGAGAATGAAATGTACTGAATTGTCATTTCAAACTAATGATTCTTTCAAAGTACAGGTAAAAATGATAAGAGGACATTCAACCAGAAAAAAAACCCAAAACTAAAAAACCCTAACACCCACCCCCACCCAAAAAAAAAACAAGAAAAGTTTTGCTTGGGATTGGCAGATACAATTGAGATGACTTGAAATAATTTAATTTGACAGATTTGTTTCTGCCAATAAACTGAAAAAAAATCCTAAAGGAGAGCTTTGGTTCTCCTGCTTCTTCCTTGGTTTACTGAGTCCTGGGGCAGGGATATATTTTAAACATCTTTGACAATGTTGTGTGACAAAATCCTCCAAGCAGCAACACTTTTTATTGCCTCCATACATTGCACCAAACCCCCTTCCCCTCCTTTTTAGTCCTCCATTCCAAAGCTATCGGACCCTATACTTTTCATAATATATCCTATCCCTTGGTGACTTCATCTTTTATTTTCCTTTTTTTTTCTTTTCTTTTTTTTTGTGTCAGGGTTTCCCTGGAGCATAAAATGCTCCCTGACAGATGCCAGCCAGTCCTGATCCACCTAAGTAGTGTGCAGCCTGTTGATCTTTTTGTTTCTTGCACAGCCTTAGCAATTAAGCTTGATTAATTTTTTTCAAAGACTACGGAAAGTAAACGGCTACAAATAATTATGCAAATGTTGTAACCACATTTTGCTTAGAGTATAAGTTCGTTGAAATAAAGACATCCTCATTTGTACAATGCAGTTCATACTATGAGGTGTTAATCAGTCATTAGGGCTTTAAATGCAACATTTAAAAGTATGATGACATAAAAGAAATATTTCTATTTTCCATAGAAGGAATGAACATCAATTACAAACTCTACTCTTATAATGCTCTTTCGGAATTCTCCATTCTGGTTCTTTTTATTTTAACCAAAAAACAGAAGGGAAAAAAAGACCTTTTATGACTCACGAAATTTGCATAACCACTGCTGGCCTCACCAAAGGCTGGAGATGGATGCCAGGAGTGAAAATAGATCTAATACAAACTTTGTATACCAACCCTCATAGACTGTGTTTGCAGCAGGATTTAACATGTAATGCAGAGTGGGTGCAAATTTCAAACTCTGGAATGGGACATTTAGAGGAGCTTGTCTGGCTTTGCTATGTGCAGTTTCCTTACATGAAATGCATTTAACTCTCAAATTCTGACCTTATCAATGAGTTCAGAAAAAGTATGAACAGTTTATTTACTGCATTTAAAAATTCTTAAACATGAACTTGTGCTTTAAATTTGCCTTTGTGTGAGAGGTTTTTTCACATCATGTTTCTGAACCCCACAGGAAGATTAGTAAATGAAGGGAATCACACTAGCTCTCCCAAAGAATGACATAGCTCTGGTGTTTGCTTGATTGCTCCTTCTCCCCAGTCACCTGTGTTTGCTAATCCCAATTGTTGTGCTGCTCCTAATGGCTTTGTTTGGTGTTCCAGACTGATGTTGCATCAAATTATGAGCTTGCTTGTTTGTTTTCTGCAGGAGTTCTCTTGTAAATTAACAACAGTTAATGGGGAGTTAAACCATTCTCAAACCTGACTGTCAAATTCACCCAATAGGAAGGAAAAAAAAGACCTTTATAGCCAATTGACTGTTACATAAACATACCCCAGGGATAACCCAGAGTGACACATGAGGAGTGGTGGCCATCAGGGAAAGAAGTTATTAAAAGTATTTCATAACTGGCAAAGTACAAATCAGAGCCTTTTTTCACCCTTTCAAAAGTAATTGCCTCCCTTCACTGCACTGGGTCATGCTGTCTGATTTGTTACTGGCATTTAGAAGTAAATATATCAACTTTTTGGTCCATAATCTCACTGTGGTGCTCCCAGCAGAATACTGAAGTTGGAATTAAGGAGGAAAGGTGAAGTTATACACAACTCTCCAGCAATTTGTGTCTTAAATTTTCTCACTTGAATTACTGTGAACTGGATCAAGGAGAGAACCAGCTGGAAATGAATGAGCTACAGACTTGTCTGAATCATTGTCCAAAGCTGTAACTGATGGTCTTCATTCTCAAATGTACACAGAATTTTCCTGTCTTTTAATACCTCATTTTCAGTTGCATTTTTTTGTCAGAGAGCCCAAAACATGACGAGCACTCTTCAGTCAGTGCTTCTAGATCTATCCAGAATAGAGAAACAGTAGAAACCTCAAATATTCTCTAGTCAAGAAATCCAGATATGCCATCAGGTCAATACATAAAATATACATTGTCTGTCATGGAAGATGTGCACTGATAATGTCATTTAACATCTAAGCCTCATTTTGCAAATGGCAGAATTTGAGAGTTTGCGTAATCATGTAAACTCTTCAGCCTTGAAGCAAATTGAAAATCTAAATCCATTTGAAGGTTTCTCTATTGCTGAATTAAAATCCTACCTCATATTCAGAAAAAAACCAAAAAACCCAAGGGTTTTTATTCTGAACTAAGATTTTTCAGCATGCATGCCAGCTTCACTCAAATATCTTTCTCAGCTACTGTCAGCAACCTCAGATTATGAAGAGAAAACTGCCCTTTTACTTCCCAATTATGGGCAAGCTGTGACATATAGATTTTGTGCAGCGCTGCTTCTGCAACACTGCTTCAGCTTCCTCATGCAAGTTTACAACAGTTTAAGATACTCACTATATAAAGTGAACATCTAACATGTCTGTAAGGTTTAATGTTTGAAAACAGTGTCTTGAGTCCTGGTTTTAAATTTCTCAAGGAGAGTTTGGTAGGAACCTCTTCCCTACCTTTAGTTTTAAAAAAAATACTAAATAGAATCATAAAATGTAGGATAAATTACATCTTCAGATTTGGCATCTTATGCATCACCGAGAAGATTATTTTTTAATTAATGAATCATAGATATCATAAACTTAACCTGTCTTCTACTCCAGTCTCTTCTACTGCTCACTTGGAAAAGGTTAAGTATCAATTGTTTAATTGAAGCCCAGATCATTGGCATGGGTTTTATAGTTGTACTTTTATTAAAGGACCAGTTTACAAAGAATAGCATAACAATTTGAACAACCTCAAGATTATTAACTAAGCAGTCCAGCAATTTTATTTGGGGGAAAAAACCCTGTCATTGATCAAAATTAAGAGGTTTATAATTGTGATAGAATCTCAAAATATTACAAAAATGCATTGTGAACCAAACAAAGAAAGTTAAATTATTCAGCCTAATGTATTTTGTATTTTTATTTTAGTGGGAAACAAACATCTGTGTTTCAGACTGCTGGAATCAGGTAAGTGGTTGTAATTCTTTCCTGCTCTCACTCTCCCTTTCCCTTTCTCTTTCCCTTTCCTTTTCTTTCACAGAGGCACAGAATCAGAGAATTTAGAGGGGATATCTGAAGGTCATCTTCTCCAGTCCCCCTTCTAATACAGCCTGGGACTGGGTTAGCTTTCTTTGCTGCAAGGGAATGTTGTTGGCTTGTGTAAATGATGGCTTTTCCCTTTTTCTTTATTTTTTTCTCACTCCAGACAGTGAAACAAACAAACAAACAAGCAAAAACCCAAATGCCTGCGTTTACAGAGATGTCAATTACTTCCCTAAAAAGGCATTGACCTGATAATTATTATCTGAGTAGATTGTTTTAGCTATAAGGATACTCATAAATTTCAAATACTGTATTAGCACTCTTCTGACAGGCAAGTGCTTCATTCAGCTTACTAGCTCATAGCATTCTTTGAATAAAATGTGTGCTGGAGACTGTGAAAGGTGACAAGGGTAAATCAAGGGGTCTTAAATCAGGTACCTGATGGATCTCATGAGTCTTTCTCTATGTCTCCAGATTTAGCCTCAGAGAGCAGAGACAACTTCATGAATACAAGTTACAAGTATTAGTTGACTATTTGGTGGCCTCTGGAAAACAATTATTTCAGTCTAGTTTTGAGTGTTTATATCTCATAAATATGTACACTGGAGAAAGTTACAGTTGTATTCTCTTCATCTTAGATGACTGGAGATCAATTAAATCTAGCTTCAATTAGTTAAAAAAAAAAAAATCAGTCAGAAGTCTTACAGCATTACAATTTTTTATTAAGGCCTTTATCCAAATTCTTGTCAAGGGACCTTTTTGCTCTTGTTTCTATGATTAGTTGGAAGATAAATGATTTAACTTCTGTATACATCTAAGGTGACATGTTATAATTTATAGAAATGCCAGTGCAGTGAAATAACCCAAACACAAATGAATGTACTGACAATTCCTATGTAATTACTTCAGAGCTGTCACTTTTCTATGTGAGCTCAGTGCATTAGTGCATACCAAATGTGAAACAGCCCAGTAATCAATATTCCTTGTCAAGTATAACTATATTGCCAGGGACTTATTAGCACACTATTCCTTCTGATTTTTCTTTTCTATATATTTAATTAATTCAAGTGCATTTCATTTCCATTCTTAACATACAACATTGCATTTTCATTTGGATCCTTAGCAAATTCTGGGAAGAGTGACTCCTTTCTTTTGCAACCTGTTTTTAAAAAGCTGGGTACCAAAACCATGTCCTTTACAGCACACAGTGGGACACAGAATTCTTGCTGAGATTCTCCTTGTTAACCCAACATGGACACAGGCTGTACTGGTTTGCTTAATTTCTTGTGTGGTCAGTGTATATAAGAGGAAAAAAACCAATGACTGCATTTACTGAAGTGCTGCCCTGAATCATTGAAAGGACAATTTTGTGATGAAAGCTTTCGTCAAAGTTAGGCAGTGTCTTACCAGCCTAAATTTCTCCCTGTGATATCTGGCTGTTCTGTACAATGCATTTTTTTTGTCTGTGAATCTGGAGAATGTGATCTTGTTTCATCAAACTTTCAAATCCATTCCATTCTGGAATATATGTAGGTTAGAGATCTAGCACAGGACTGTCATCCATTCAATCCCCTCAAAGTTGTCTCTCTTATAGCTGCAGCTCAGTCTTTATTTATATCTGGACACTGTCTACAGTGTTTGAGAACTTAGAATTTAATATTACTGAGAGGTACAGAATCATATCATAGCCATCCTTTGACTTCACATCCTAATTTGTGAAATGAGCTACTTTTCTCTGGTGTTTGCAGATGAATTAGCACTGTTACCATCAAATACTATGTTACTGTCACAGAGAAGTTAAGGAAAATGTTTAGACAATAAATAAAGTGTGTGGATTATTGAGTGGAATGGCTGAAACTCAGTAAACATATGGTCTGCTTTACTGTATGAAGCAAACAAAACAAACGCTGCACCCGAGGCTTTCAATAGTTCACACCGTCAAATATGTTTTGCCTGGAAACAAAAGGAAAAAACACAAAAAAAGCAACAATTCAGCCAGAAGATTCTGGCTGTCAACTCCCTTCAGAATTCACCCTTTTGGCCTCTGCACCTAGGTCCCATTTCTTTGGGGTTTTTTTGTTTTCTTTCTTGCTACCCATGCATCATCATACTGTGAGCAGGGACATACCAGGTAGAAAAGTCTAGGGAATGCATTCCTCATCAAAATAAAATGGTCTAGAAGGAGGATGGCAAACATCTTCAAGATCTTGAGGACCTGAGCCAGGGAAAGAGGAGAAGACCCAACTAGATCCAGTAGGAACACCACAGGCTCTTGAAATGCCACCAGAGAAACAAGTGAACACTGATCTCTGGAGAAAACCATCTCCCACAGATGATGGTGAGCTCTGGCACCAGCACAAGCAATTATCACACAGAAGAGAACTCAGCAACCATGGAAAATACTGACGTAAGTTGTAAATTTCTCAGCCTTTGCATTATACTTGGAGTCTCTTTCTTTTACATTCTGTGTTTCTCGAAAAGCTTGTGAGTGTCATGTTTCAGTCTTGTAACTGATTTTGTAACTTCCTGACATTTTCTAAACACAAAGCCATGAACTAATTTTTTTTTTTTTATACAGGTCTTTGACAATTTCTATTTTTTGCTACATTCTTGTATAAGGCTGCTCTTTGTATATGTGAAATCTTATTTCACTTTAACTAATTCAGTTAAAAAATTACAATCTCAGTTAAACAAACAGGAAAAAATGTAGTTTTCCTGAAAAATGCTGTCTGCCTCTAGAGGCAAGTCATTTTGTTTCTCAAGCACAAGGGATGGTGAAAAAAATAGTAACGAAGTGGGAAAGAAGCATATTATGACAACTGAAGCAAGGTGTTTAATCTGAAAAGGGAAAATCTGCCTGCTTCCAAGTGTTTCCGTTGTGAATTGCACAAAACCTACCCAGAAGATAGGGAAAAGGTTAAAGATAGTTTCATTACATGGGGAACCAATGATTACTGCACATGTGTCAAGATACATTTTGAAACTCCATTTTGACTGTATTTCTGGGTTTTGCTTTACCACTACTTTTTATGCTTTACTTCGAATGAAAATTTACAAAAGGGTCACCGTGAAGGGTACAGGGTAATTTATTTATGTGCCATATATACCTAAATAGAAACACTGCAGGTGTAAGTGACTTTTGTGAAAGAGCAAACTGAATGCAGCCATGATCTGATCCAGAATGGAAAGCTGTGTGTGCAAAGGGTGCATATGTGTGCCCCGTGACCCTAGGGGAATACCCAGGTGTGTGAGAACATGACTGTGGGACCTAAGGTGAATTCACAACTATGACTGGTGCTAGGAGATGGAGGATTCTTCTAGGAGGGTGGGGAAGTGGTAAAAAGGATCACACAAGCAGTTTGCTGTTTTGAGTAACTTCATCAGCATGAGCTTGTGCTGACAAGGTAGGGCAACAATCTTTTCCAGACTCCAAATACACCACTGGTGTAGTGCACTGGTGCACTGATCACTCATGTCCTTCTGCCTGGCTGGGCTGAAACTGCAGCTCAGGGGCTCACACTGTCACCCAGGTGCTGCTCCAGGCTGCCAAGGCTGCTGTGTCCTGTCTGCAGGAGCTGCCAACACAAACAGTCCTATCACAGGCGTGTTGGGACAGGCTGTAAGTCACAAAATTATGCCGGGTATCTTCAGACAAAGCTAGCACCAAGGCTCTCTTAATTCAAAGGGCTTTCAAAAGGTTGAGATCTTCCCAAGTGGTTTGTGGCCAGCAGAAAGCTCTTGGTCAGACCCTTCCACAGGAGGAACCGGGGCCAGCACCCTTCACTGCCTGATGTGGAGAGGTATGTCTTGTCCCATGAAAACTTCACTAACACAAATGCCTGTCTGGCATCTGAAAATGTTATATCCCTGCTTTTCCATAGCTTATGTTGGCATTCAAGCCTTAAGCCATGCAAATTACGGAGTACTTAATTATAGTGAGGCTATTTTGCAGTGCTGCTATGCCATCATACAGAAAACACGAGTTAACTTGCTGCCTTGGTAAAGCTTGAAGACAGTTTCTTATTCTCCTTTCCACTGATTATGTAAATGTTTGTTGTCATTATGTTATAAAGGGATTTTTCCAACCTTCTTCTTAATAGTTTTCTTAATCCCCACCAACATTACTGCCAAACAAAACATGCATTTGATATATTCAGGGACTTACTGACAGCATCTGGAGGGATTTCAGGTGTCTCTATTTCTGGTATAGGTAGTTTGAATTCTGTTTTAAAATAGTTTGCAATTTTTCAGAAGGGGCTGAGAATCTTCCTTTTTTAAAGTTTCTTATGCAAAGCATTCAGAATTATGTTCCAAAATATTACCCTTTCATGTGTGCATCATAAAATCACCCTTCCTCTCCTGTGAGTTCCAGGTTAAGTAACCAGTGGTTCAGCATAACCAGGGCAGTACATAGTTGAGAGACTGGATTTTTGCAGCAGGTCAAAGTGAACATAAATCCTGTAGCCCCTGAAAGAGGAGGGCAAATACCACGACAGAGGTGAGTCTCAATCTGAATGACTCTCACCTCCTGTAGCCACTTCAGCCTCAGTGCAACACAAACCAGCTTTCAGCTGAGCTGGCTGCCACGGTGAAACCCATTGCTATAATGGGCAGGAAGTGTTCATTTTGGATTGGTTTCCTTATTTTTATCTGCATTCTCAATCCCCGTCTCTCAGTAGGCTGCTTGAGGCTGTGAATCAGTGTTATTTCTGAGTGGTTAAAGCCATCTGGGTTTCAGCCCTGTGACCTGTAACTTGCTCAGGGTGTCCATAACTAGCTGGCAGTGCCTGGCCTGTCAGATCTTATTATTTAAAAGGGATTATGGGCACAATACCTGACATGGATGCAGAGGCACTGAGGAGGGGTAAGTGGCCATGATAATGTCAGGGGCTGCAGTAACACAGCTCGGGGTGTCACCACTCAGGGCACAACACTGTTGAGCAGCAGGAACCACAGGCTTTGGATGATGTTGTCTTGTGGAAGTGACTGATGCCTCTAGACAGAAGGATGCAGTAAAACTCTAATCAATGCTGCTCTGAATGCCATGTGCCTGTCTCACTCTGTCGAGTCTTTTAGCAGGAACTAAGTAAATCTATGCTAAACTGTCAGATTTTGCAGTTATATAGTACCTTGCCCTCACAAGAGGTCCAAGAGGATCATAATCCCATATCCTCCAACATGTCCCTGAATGCCCCCTGTGGAATGAACTGCATGAGCCACAAAGTATCAGAAAAAGGGGAATCAAGCAGCTTGACTTTGATCTGTGCTTCTCAGGCACATGCAATGGACTGTGCAGATGAGTTGATTATCCGTGCAGCAATATCAGCCCCTCTGTTGGTAACACCCACACTATGCTTGAACAGTGGCCCATGATTTTTTTAGGAGATGATTTTATTTTCCCACCCATCAACTGGCTCAGCAAGTAAGGATGTCTGTACAGGTAAAGGAAGTTTTTCTGCCAGGTTAAGCTGCAGGGCACTGCAGTGGGATGGGACCTAGAAATAGCAGACCTTGCAGAGACATGTAGAATATTCTGCCTTCCTAAATGCAAACAGCAGCTGCAATGGGAGACAGGCATGGATGAAGACATGGAAAATAGTAAAGCAAAGATATAGTCATACACATGGAACAATGAAGTTAGAACTGGGGTAGCATTAGTAAGCATTTATAAATCGCTCTTGAATATTGCTGAGGGACAGGGAGTCAATATCGTGTGCTGTTGACTTTCCTATAATATAAATGACATGGGGCAGTCAGGCACAAGTGAGGGAGCAAGTTTTGTGGATAGGAAAAAACTGTGGCTCAGCAAAGACAGCAACGTGGGAATTTGTAGGAGCAGGAACCATATACTCTTGTATCTCACTGTATCTTTTCCCCGCTCTCTTGGAGATGCTTTTTTGCTGTGGCGTTAGAGGAGTCCTTGGGCTGGCAAGTACCATGTGTGGTACATGGCAGGGTCCTCTGTGAATCAAAACCAGTGCTGAGCTCTGTCTTTGCTCCACAAAAACTCACAGTATTTGGGAGCTTGAAATATAAAATAAGTAAATAAACACTTTAAACTAAAATTTGAGGGCATCTTCTGTTTCCAAGTTATATAATAAGGTATAATTGCAACAGAATCTTGTTTTGTTAATGGTATCAGAAGAAAACAGCTGGAAATTGTGATTCCCCCCTTGCTGTTCTTCCTTTCCCTCCTCTGTGTCCCACAGCACATGGAAAAAATTCAGACAGGCAAGGAAAGAGGAGCAATTGAAAGTGCCTTCATCCACATGAGCAATCTCAGTGAACTGAGCACTGAACTGAATAATACACAGAGCTTTTTTTGATGACGATCAATCAGAGAAACAGCAAATTGCACACAACTTTTAGTCTTTTTCTCTGATGAAAAGGATTTTGACATGAGGAGTCCCAAGGCATCCAAAATATCCCACTGTTAAAGGGGTAAACTGCTTCTAATTCTGCCACAAACATTCTGCATGGCTCTGAAAATTCTGGGAACTCACCTGGTGTCAAGTGGTGGTCGGCGATGGAAGAGACGGGGCAGATTGTTTGGATGCAATAAGCCAATTTTATTGATACAGAGCTAAGTATTTATACCTTTTCAGCAGTAACTAAAAACAATCCTTATATAAGCAGTAATCACTATAACAACCATATCTCTGTTTCTTAATAATATTGCAAAACTAGAAGCTAGCACTATCTGACACAGGTGCATACCAAGCATGCCTTTCCCTGACGCTAGCTATTTTGTGGTAGGCCGTGCTGCCTGCCATGGTTTGTGGCCTAGCAACATTACCGTGTCCACTTCTGACATGAGTTTAGCAGTGCTCTCACTTCTGCTTTCTAGCTGCACCTCCACATCTCCCCCTCTCTTATCTACGAGTAAAATCTTCTTTGTTGACTTATCAATCAGTCTCCAAACACATTGCAAAACACATGGCAGACAAGTCATCCTAAGCAGCAGCATGGCTAAAATATAAATTCCTGCTTTATCTAAATGCGTAAGCCAGCCAGTAAGTTCCCATCCTCCAAGTATGCTTCCAAGCCAGTCGTTATCACTAACAACTCTCAATTTGGTGACACGATCTCGAAGGGCTTGTATGTTAGCATGAATAGACAAAGAGTGATCAGACAAGTTCATGCAGCATAAGCCTTCAAATTCATCACAACTGTGCCCCCGTGCCAAAAGCAAAAAATCAATTGCAGGTCTATTCTGCAGTGTAGCATGTCTCACGCTATCAACATCTGTTAATAAGCCTGTTAAAGCAGAGCTAGTAGCATTATTTTGTTTTGCAAGCCAGCAGCCAAGGTTATTCAGGGTTTTCAGTGCATGTGCTGTTCCAATAGATGGGATAATAGAGGCAAACACTTGGGCTCCTAGGTTCCAAGACTGAACATTATCATCACAATCCTGGCTATATGTGTGTGTGCTGTGTTTTGCTCACACCAGCTTGTGCAAAGATGGTAAGTTTCCCTGAAAAGAGTGAAACATGATTAGTCACCCAAAAGTACAAGGACCTCCTATGGCCTTACCCGGTGCTCTCTTCCAAGCTCTGTTTCCACATATCAAAAATACGTTGTCTAATAATTCAATAGCAGTGCTTCCAGGAGTAATTGCTGGGGCAAAATATGGTTACACCAGGCAGAAACATTGGCGTAAATTCCTGTTCCTGAAATATCAAGGCCGAATCTTCTCTTGGCATTGTTAGTATCATTTAGATAAAAACACGCTAAAGACTGCATGGATCCAAAAATATCTAATTCTTGAGGTGGCATAGAAAGAGGAGGAAAGTTAAGAACTTTATTTACTCCTAGTCCCTTTTTGTTAGAAAAATACCACCCGGCTGATTCACCAGCCTTTTTACGCCAACTTTCCTGGCACCACCAGGTCGGCTCAATTCGACCCATAGCAGTACCGTCTCTTCAAACTGTTAAATTGAATAAAGCATCCCATTCACTCTCCACTAAGGGCATAGCTACCAAACAGGTTTGGAAATGGTCACCAGGGGAGGTCATGGACAGGCACAGCATAGACTCGTTTAAAGCTTCAGCCAGCGTAAGCCAAACATTGCGTTCTGGAAGGGGTGGCACTGCGACCACCTCTCCTTCATCGAGAAAGAGTCCTACTAGGAGGGACCAGCCTGAAAAGGCAGATCCAGCTCCCAAAAATACCAATGTGGAAGCCAGCTATACTCTTGTCCACACACAAATTTTAAAATGATACAATTACCATAAGAATATCACAAAATATCACACTGTGGGCAGTTGCCATGGGGGCGATGTGATATGCAATACCACCGCTTCTGACACTTCTGACACTGACACAAAACCCACACTTGATGGGAATAATCCTTGCAAATATAACAAGGAATAAGGTTGTTCTCAAGTCCAAGTCTCTCCTTAAACCGTTTCCAGTACTGCTCACGAAGAGAGACTTGATCTGGGATCATAGCTTCGACCTGATCCGGAGTGGACTCCAGATCAAGTCAAAGCTATAATTGCAGATCAAGTCCCCTGGAATCAAGTAGAAGCAGGCTGAGCTGGTGGTCGGGCGGAGGTGTCCTCTGTGATCTCTGGCACTGAGGCTGAGACTGGAATGGCTGGGGTCTCCGCTGATAGTGTGCCAGGGTGGTCAGGATCCTCAGGATTCTCAGGAGAGGTATTCAAGGATTCTCTGAAGGGTCTCACGTTCTTAGCTGGGATCCACCTCGGGCCATTCTCTATAGAAACACAGGCAAAACCCCTTCCCCATATGATGAGGGGATAAGGTCCCAGGATCTTACCTGTTTCTGGGTCCTTAACAAGGACTGGAGCCTTCTGTTTAACCTCTAACTGTCGATTATTGCCGAAGTGCCTTACAGTCGGAGGGTTGGGATCCATCAGGGAACAATTTAAAAAATTGAAAACATACAATGCCTTCTGTAACCACTCAGCTGGCGTAGCATTCCCCATTCCCCCTTTCTGTCGAAATAAAAGACGCTTTAGTGAACAGTGGGCTCGCTCAATAATAGCTTGGCCTGTTGAGGAATGAGGAATCCCCGTTTTGTGTGTCACTCCCCAGAGGGCAAGACAATTTACAACTCTCTGGGAAATATACACTGGGCTGTTATCAGTTTTGATCTGTGAAGGAATTCCCAAGACTGCAAAGGCAGTTATAAAGTGACAGCAAACATCTTTCACCGATTCTCCTGTATGACAGGATGCAAACAGGGCACCTGAAAAGGTATCTATAGAGGAATGTATATACTTAAGTCTGCCAAATTTGAGAAAGTGAGTAACGTCTGTTTGCCAAATTTTGAGGCTCTGGAGTCCTCTAGGGTTAACACCTCCAGCAAGAGAGGGAAAGGAGTGTCTTTGACAGTCTGGGCACACAGCCACAATGCTAGAGGCTTGGTGAGAAAGCAAAGCGAAAACTCTTGCCAGCGCAGCAGCATTCTGGTGAAAAAACGAGTGACTGATTTTTGCCTGGGAAAAGCGATCAGGTAACACTTGCACAGGTAGCATAAGTAGGTCTGCCTGGCAATTCCCTTCTGCAATGAAGCCAGGCAAGGTAGTGTGAGATCTAACATGCATTACAAAATACAACTCCTGTCTATCATCTAAAAGGAAAACAAGTTGTTGCAGCCAATAAAACAAGTCTGCGTTAGGCACATCTTTCAACACGGCAGCTTCAGCTCTTTCCACAAGTCCTGCAACATAAGCAGAATCAGTTATTAGGTTAAAAGGAATAGGCCAGCATTCCAAGGCTCGTATAATGGCTGCTAATTCAACAATTTGAGGGGATCCTGAAACAGTGGTGACATCTGAGTCCCATCAGTTGAGATTTGAGTCCCACCACAGTATTAATGACTTATGGCTGTGGTCAGCTCTATCTATAAAAACAGTTAATGCTTGCAACGGAACTTCACTTCTCTTGGGTCGTGTTAAGAGATTAAAACCGGCTGCCACGAGCTTGCATGGGATGTGTAGAAAGTTGTCCAGAGAAATCGGTGAGAGCTATCTGAAACACTTCAGACTGTTGAAGTAGCCGCTGTAAATAAACAGCAGTAATAGGCAAGCAAATCAAACAAAAATCTACACCTGTAACAAGTCTCTGTCCAGCTTTTACAATGAGCAAAGCAAACATTTCATGTTGGTTGCTGACAGTTTTGGACATGTGATGTGGCAGAAAAATCCATTCAGTGATTAATAAAGGATCTGGCAAACTAGGGTCCCACTGAAAGATTAAAGCATGGGGCTGCTTGGCCGGATTTAAAATGATTAAAGAAAAGGGCAACTCAGGAGCCCATCGGGCCACTTGCAGGTTTGAAATAGCATCAGCTACTTTTTGCAATGCTTGGCAAGCTTCCAGTGTAAGCCGCCGAGGTGATAGTAAATCTGGTTCCCCTTTTAACAGAGCAAATGAAGGGCTCAAATCTGCATTTGAGATTCCTAACAGGGGACGAACCCAATTAAATGTCCCCAAAAGCTTTTGAGCATCATACAAAGTAAAAATGTTGGTTTGAATTTGTAAAGGCTGAGGAGAAATACGCTGGGTTCTAATTTGCCGGCCAAGATATTTCCAAGGGGGTTGACACTGAATTTTTTCAGGAGCAAAGTCCTGCTTGGGTTATGGCATCGCTGACAAGGGCTAAGGCTTTCTCCATGACTTGTTTTTCTGCAGCAATTAGAATATCATCCATATAATGATATAAAATAGTGTCAGTTATGTCCCCATAAATAGGGCTGAGAATTTTTGCAACAAACCACTGGCAGATAGTGCAACTATTTTTCATGCCGTGAGGCAGGACAACCCAGGGATATCTTTGCAAGGGTGCCTGCATATTGGTGCTTGGGACAGAAAAGGCAAATTTGGGTGTGTCTTCAGGATGCAAGGGAATATCAGAAAAACAATCCTTTAAATCAATGACTGTCAAATGCCAATCTCAAGGGATCATGGTAGGAGATGGGAGGCCAGGCTGGAGCACCCCCATGTCCTCCATAACAGCATTAATTTTACGGAGGTCATGGAGCAAGTGCCACTTGCCAGTTTGTTTTTTAATGACAAACACAGGTGAATTCCAAGTACTGGTGGAGGGGACAATGCACTCCTTTTGAAGCTGTTCCTGGACCAATTTGGTGAGTGCGTGCAGTTTAAGTAATGTCAGGAACTACTGATCCACCCAAAATAGGCATATCAGTTTTCCAGGTTAATATCAGGGTGTCACATACTTCAATAGTCCCCATTAAAAATCAGACTGAATTCTGAAACCCCATTGAGAGAGTACATCTCGTCCCCATAACACTATGGGCACAGGTAAAACAAATGGCCTTACACTGGCTGTGTGGTTTTCTGGTCCTGTCACCTGAATCAGATGGTGACTTTGATAACTGCAGCTGCTTCCTCCTATCCCGGTGAGGGCCAGGGGCACCTCCATGAGGGCCCAGTTAGGGGGCCACTTATCTTGAGAAATGACAGTGACGTCAGCTCCGGTATCTAAAATACTGGTGAGCGTTATTTGTTGTCCCTGTAATGACAGGGTGCATTGGCAGGTAGGATGTTTACCTGAAATTGTTTGTGCCCATAGTATTTGTGGGGTCCCTATAGAACCAAATCCTCCCACCCTGGTGTTATATTTTTCTACAGAAGGTGGTGAATCATGTGGAAGAGGGATTAATTTAGCTATGCAGGTTCCTCATGGGATAAAACACAGTGGATTAGGGGTACAAACCATGATCTTAAATTCGTCATTAGAATCTAAGTCCATGATCACAGGGAGAACAGAAAGTCCTGAAAGGCTGGCTGAGGACCTTCCCAAAAGTAGGGCACTTTTTTGGGGCCCTACTGGTCCAAAAATTCCTGTAGGGAGTAAATGAAAAGAAGAATCACATAACATTACTGTGGCTGAGATGTATAAATCCAATCTGGCACCACCTGCAGTTGCTGGGCAAAGACTTGAGGGAAGCTTCCACTGGGCATCTGCGGGACTGGCATCTGCGAGGGCAGCTGAGGCATCTGTGTCAGAGTGCGGCACCACCGTCCTGCGTTCTGGTTCCAGTTTCCCTGGTATCCTTGGAGCAGGCAACCTTCGGAATCATACTTAGAGCGACATTGGTGAGCAGAATGGGGGCCTCTGCTGCACCGTGAGCACACAGGAGTGGTTTTGGGTTTATTTCTTTTCAGAGCAGAGCAGTCCTTTTTTAAGTGACCGGGTTTGCCGCAGCCAAAACAGACTCCTGAAGTTGCAGGGGGCCCTCTCACGGCTGCAAGAGCTGCAGCCATGGTCGCATATAGATGTTCTATTGTGCCAACACAGTTACACACTTCAACCATTTCAATTAGAGTTGGATTTTGATTAGGCAGGGACTTAAGGAGTTTTTTACAGTCTGCATTTGCATTCTCAACAGCAAGCTCCAAAAGCAAAATTTCACGAGCTTCTGCATTATCAACTTGGCAATCGAGAGCCTGCTTAAGGCGGTCGATAAACTGCATATAAGGTTCTTGGGGCCCCTGGACAATAGTTGTGAATGATTTCTGAGGCATTTTTGCATCAGGGACCTTCAAGAAGGCTTGGCGAGCTGCATCTCGGATTCCCTCAAGGGCTTCCCTGGGAATGGCTCGGGCTTGGATGGCTGGATCAGTGGTCCTGCTCCCATAAGCTGTCTAATCGTGAGGCCCGCCAGGGTCTCATTAACATGACCCACATAAGATAGAAGCAGATCCTGTAGACCTTTTTCCCACTCCTTTTCCCATAAAGTGTTTTGAGTGGGCGATAGCAGCAGCTGTGCCAGTGTTTTTAAATCATACAGTGTCATGATATGAGCTGCAAACACAGAATCTAGCAGGCTCACAAAATATGGCGAACTAATGCCGTGCTCTGTGGCCGCCCACCAAAGCTCCTTAAGCTCTGGGAAAGACAGCTGTTCCCAATGAGCAGTTTGCTTTCTTGGTCCCGGTGCCACAATTTTGTCTGCAAAGTCGAAATCCCCTTCCTTTAATGCTTGTTGTTTCAAGCGGACCCAGGTATCGTGAGGGTCAGGGGGAAATAAATCTGGCTCTTTTTCAGGATCGATGGGTCTGGAGTCAAAAGGATCCTCTCCTTCATCCTTGCTGCTGTCAGCTGGAGCATAGCCAGTAGTAAATGTTTTTATGGATCGTGAGGAGCTCTTCTCCCTTTTTGTTGCAAGGGGGGCTGGAGCCTTTAGTGAAAGATGCACAGTCTTTTCAGATTGTAAAGAGTTCTGAGGCTCTGCTTCTGCAGAGGGGGGGCAAGGGGCATCCTCTTTATCTTTACCAAGAGATTTTTCCCAAGCTTTTAAAGTTTCAAAGATTACTTTCCAGGAGGGAATCATCTCTGCAGCAGCTTTATCACCCTCAGCTACAGCATTTCAAAGTTCCACTCCTACTCTGTCCCACAGATCCACTGTAAAAATTGTGGACTGAGTCACCCCTTGCAGTCTGGAAGCAGTCCATCGGAGTATAATTTTTAAATTGTGCGCAGGCAAAGGTTTGCCTTGCTTGTCCAGCAGCTTTGACATAAGGTCAAACAAGTCTCTTTGTAGGGTGGTCATCCCCTGACCCTGGCCCACAGCTCCCTGCAGCGACTCACCTCTTTTTCAGAGGATCAGTTGCTGGCCGGCGTGGCTCCTGCTTCTTCCAGCAGCTTAACCACAGCTCCAAAGGCTCCCACTTCTCCTGTGGCTTTACCTTCAGCGGAGTTACTGAAGCTCTGCAGGGCGTCACCGACTGTCACTTAGGAGCAGGCCCATCCTCACATGGGACACCAGATGGCAAGTGGTGGTCAGTGATGGAAGAGACGGGGCAGATTGTTTGGATGCAATAAGCAATGTGCAATGATACAGAGCTAAGTATTTATACCTTTTCAGCAGTAACTAAAAATAAATCCTTATATAAGCAGTAATCACAACATATACATAAGTATAACAACCATGTCTCTGTTTCTTAATAATATTGCAAAACTAGAAGCTAGCACTATCCGACACAGGTGCATACCAAGCATGCCTTTCCCTGACGCTAGCTATTTTGTGGTAGGCCGTGCTGCCTGCCATGGTTTGTGGCCTAGCAACATTACCGTGTCCACTTCTGACATGAGTTTAGCAGTGCTCTCACTTCTGCTTTCTAGCTGCATCTCCACAGCCTGGGACTCAGCAACAGAATTACTGGGTTTTTACAGGTCTTTCCCCGACTGATGTCTTGTGTGAGAGGTGGTTCCTGTGCTGGCTTGTCTTGACACCTTTTATACACAAAATTCTCACCATCTACATGATCAATAAAACTTTCTGTGGTACCTGGATGGGTGACAAAGGCACTTTGAGAAGCTCTGTTAGAGTATTTCTCAGACCTGATCTACCTTAAGAGGCGAGACAGAACCATGAACTTTACTTGTTCACAACATAAGGAGTCTGTCTGAAGGACATTTCACGATCTAGTTAATAATGTACGTTCATGAAAGATATATCAGAGCTATGGGGAAATTAGCCTGTAGTCTTACTGCACATCTGGCAAACACACTGAGGGAGCTTAGGAGAGATCTAAAAGAATGGGTTAAAACAAAATATATTTAATAACTTATGTTTTGTACAGGACATAAGGAAACTTTGTTTAGTAAAACAAAAATGGACCGCATTGGACACATGTAGGTGAAGAACTAACATTCCAAAGAACAGAAGGAAGTTAAGAGGTACCACTACAACGCTCAGTTTGTTACCCTGTGCTAATGAGCAGCCAGTGGCTTACAGTGCATGGAGAAAAGTGGAACTGATGCTCTGCATAACCTGCTCGATTTGTCTTATGATTGTGAGGGAAATGATTTTATGGCAGAGTCTCTCCTCACCCCTAGTGCCATGTCCTGGTGAATACCATTTAGGGACTTTTATCTTTCTTCTTTAACATCCTCTAAAATTAAGGGTCTGAATATGTCCAAGTTGCTGCCTCCCTAAAATTTTGTCCTCTCCTCTCAGGGAATTCCTTTGCAAAATGGGCACGCTTGGAGCTCTGCTGTGCAGGAGTTGTGCAGGAGCAGGAATTTTGGTGAGGAAAGGCAAAAGCAGAACAAAAGTTTGTCTATGACCCTCCCTCCAGCTTCTTCCTCAACACCCACAGGCTTCAAAATCTGCTTCTTTCTCTTTCATTCCAAGGCTGGATTTCAGGGGAAATTTCAAGGCAAAATGCACAGAATTTCTACTCCCTCCCACTGGAATATCTCAGACTGATAATAACAGCAATCTCAAAATATTAGCTATTAAGAATCCCTCAATGTCAGAGGGAAATTATTGACCAAAACAATATTTGTAATAAAAATAAAGGTTTCTGGACTACAGAGAATAACAAACATAACCAATTAGCTCTATTGAAAGTTGTAGCCATGGGATTTTGTGTTATTTTCGTAAGATATGAAATAATGAATGTATTCAAAAATTGCAGATTTTATTACAGTCAGAACTTCTGATCATAGTATTGATAATTGAAGAAATCATTTTAAATGAGAAGGAAGAAATCCTAGGACTTTTGAACACTGAATAATTTATTTTCTGCCTCTGTGTTTACTTAGTTTTTGAAAGATTTGCTCCAGGTATATATGCAGCAAGGCTAGTTAATACAATTGTTGGTTATGCTATAAATGAACAAATAATTTCTTTCCTTAAGGAAGATGAAGCAAAGAATAAAATATGTGCCTCCAAAAGATAATGAGCATTTAGACAACAGCTAATGAAACTTGAGCAAGGAGCGATGAATCACAGAACTCTAGGTCATGGAGGAGAGCTGTGCAAATCACTGTTTTTTTCAGTTTACTGTCAAATCTGAAAAATGAGGAGAAGAGAATTGTTTCAAGTTAACCTCAAATGTGTTGTTTATCTGTAATAAAAACAAAAAAAAAGAAAAAAATTGGTTTTACACTTAGAAATATGAACACAAAAGCCTTTCTTCATCCTGAACCTAGAAGTTTCATTTTGAATTTGAATACTAGTGCTGTGTATCTTTTCATTTTTTTAAAAAAGAGAAAGAAATCTTAGAAATAAACCTTTTTTATAGATGAATTTGCATTTTGTATGCCAATATATATGTATGTATTTTCCCTGGTCTGTTAGATGTAGTTTGAAATAAAAGACTGGGGCTCAGTTCTCCCATTTTTTGCTTATTTGAAAAAAATATAACAGGCCAGTGTACATAGAGACTTTTTATAGATGCATAAGCCAGCAGCTAACTAGGCAGACTCCACAATTTTCAGGTATTTTGAGAGGACCATAAACACTGCCTTTTGAAAAGCTGCCTTATTGATTTACAGCACTGCTGTTTTAATATGAGAATATAGCCTTGTGAGGAAAAGACCAAATGGGTTCAGTTCCCTCATTCATGGAGCTAAGAAGAGGGTCTGTAACTTCCCTGCAAGAGAGTGAGCTAAAACTTGGCTCTGACACCTCTCAGTCTTTGAAGCATTATTTCTTCAGCCAGCAGGACCATGACCCAAACAGGGCTTGCTGTATTAAACTGAAATGTTTACATAGACATCAATGGTGTTGGGTCAAGTTCAGAAGGGGTGTCCATGTGTGTTCATGGAAAGAAATGCTGCCCCCTTCTTCAGGGCATATAATTTTTCTAAATATTATATATCCATTAAATTAAATCAAAATATATTCATATTAGCTTCATATTACATGTAATAATCTATCTGGTAGATGTCTATGAATCACAGCTAAGCCATCACCTGGAGATTATACAACTGGCAATAGATATTTTCATGTTAGGAGCAATTCTGAAATAAAGACAAGTAACCATAAGGGGGGAAAAAATGAAAGAAATGAAAGTGATTGTCTTTCAAAGTCAAATCAAAATTTTCTTCCTGCCAAAGAAATGGATATAGTGGAAAGATTGTCATAGTGCTAATATAAAAAGAACTAGATAATTCAGAAAATATATGCAAAACACATTAATTGGAAAAACTGTGAGCATTAGGCATCCCACCCATGCCTTTTGAAGGAGAAGGTATCAAATCTGAGGTTACTTATTAAAGACAACAAATATTTTATCCCTTAGATAAAAAGCTTTTTTGCTAAAGACTAACTAGTCTTGTCCTGCACTTTTGTTCTGTAATTGTGCATAATAGAGATGACTAAAAATGTCTGAAACTATTAGCTAGATTCAAATGATATAATATGGACTTTTGTTGTAGGCATAATTTGGTTTTCTTTTTGGTAAAAGAAAATTGGTTGTCCCAGGGCCTGTATATCAATGTGTATATCTTGACATCAGATAGGAGGAGATTAATTGAAATCAACCTCTTCCCGAGCCCTTGCTTTCCTTCTTGTATGCAGTTATCCACGTGTTTTGGGTCTGGATGTCTCCCTAGAGCCAGGTGGACAGAGCAAGAGTGGAAGTCAATTTTTTTTCCATTCTAGGAGAGCACAGAAGAGATTGAGTTACTGTAGAATGATTCACTTGTCCTTTTGGGTAATGTCTCACTATTACTTCTCAACTGGTACTTGGTATACATGCTGAGGGCTGAGGATTATATGCCTCCTATATTTCTCTAGCCCATACATCAATATAAGGTCAATTGCCTTTTATAAGCACTACTAAGTTTATTCTTGTAATTATTTTGTGTCAGTGGGCTCTGTACCTCAGCCATAGCTATGTAAAAAGTATTTTATTGATCAGCTTCAGCTTGTATATTGTTTTATTGAACTCCCTCTCTTTCCTCTTGATATATGAGGACAGTAGGTGTCAGATATCCATTTTACATTCTCTGTATGTTCACTAGAAACTTCTGCTAGTTTCCTGAAATGCCCACTTTCAGTCATGTCTTTACTAAACTGAACAGACCCAATCTTTCAAATCTCTCCTTCTGTGCAAATCACTGTTTTCATTATGTATTATGCATAATATTTTGTCAATCTTCTTTTCACCCTTCACCTTCAGCAATATCTTTTCTGAGATATGATGAAACTGAATGAAAAAAGTCAAGTGATATCTCACAAGTAATTTACACAGTGATGTTATGAACTCCCCAGTGTTCATTTCCTATTCACTCTTTATGCATCCTAACAGCTTCATTTACATTTGATTCATCCTAACAGTTCTATTTACTACTTACGCTATACACTGAGAAGCAAGTTCACTAGGATATCAGATGTAGTATTACACTAATTTTCTGGTTTTTAGATTTTTTTCAATGAATCCAAGTATGTGTGAGTAGTTCAGATTGTTTCCATGGGCATTAAAAATCATTAGTCAGCAATAAATTTCACAGCTGAACTATTTTCTAGGAATAATTTATTTGATGCAGTTAGTTCTTTCTATGAATTCCTGTCTTCTATTTTGATAAAGAATTTGTCATTGGTAATAATTCAGCCAATAGATTACGTAAACACCTTTCAACCTTCAATTTTTCATCTATTGTTTACTTTGACTAGTGATTATTCATTGCTTATCATTTGCACTTCCTCATGGGCTATTTGAGTCAAAATTGTTGCTGTTTCCAGCTGCATTAATAATACTTTTAGCCAGGAACTTTAAAGAGAGTCTAGAATTGTACTTTTGTGAATAGAAGAGTCAATATTGTTTGGGATTTTTTTTGTAATTGGAAGCATTTCTATAACAAGAGCAGACTTACAAGTTGTTGAAGAGTGTTGTCAGGTGTGTCAGAAGCTGTTTGTCAGATGCAATGTTGGAGAAATCTGGTATTGGAGAAGGACAAGATGGCACCAGTAAATTAACAGTGACTCTCAGAATGTGTATGGGAATATTTTAGATTGACAAAGCTGGAGAGCTGACAACAGATAAAGAACTGTATATAGCACAGGTAGTGGAAAAATGCAAATACTGCTCTGAAGAACTGAGTTCAGTGGAAGATTTTTTTGCACCAGGATTTAAACTGAAGACACAATATGATAGAAGGATTGCTAATCAGTCAGAATAAGGCAGTGTGAAAGAAATGAAATTACCTGGAAAATTCAGAAGTAATTGAAACAGTAGAAACAGGAATGCTCTGATAAGTTTAACTTTTAGTGACTGCTTTAAGTACAATTTTAAAATTAGTTGCCATGCAGTCAAGCAACTTGCAAGTGAAATAGCTTATGGAGAGGAGGGTAACTTTTGTTTAATGAAAAAGTAGGTAAAGAAACTGATGGCAGCAAACACAGACAAACGAATTCCTTGGAAACTTATGTCAATTGTCCGGATACGAGCTTAAAAATTTTAACTGTAGACAGAAGAAAATGTGGTGGAAAAAACCTGGCATGAATTGATCAGTGAAAGAAATCTTGTCAAATTCTCACAGAAAAGAGGTCCCATCTTCTACAGGCCCATACAATACAGCACTTCCCTATTGTAAGTTTGAATTACTTTTCCAGGGTGCGTCTTTCTAAACTGACAACTTTTTCCAACAGGATGAGGTCATGTTGTGCTACTTGTCTGATTTCCACTTGGCAGATAGTTAAACCAAACTTCCTGACAGAGGACATTAAAGTTATGGTAAATTTCAAGTCTTCAGAAGAGGGCTGTGTCCTACTCAAGCTTAGGTACTCATAGCCGCAGATACTTTCCATTTAGAAAATTTCAAAGAACTCTTCTTAAATTTCAAAAGACTAGTCATAACCACAATCCCTCTGACAAGAAAGCCCAACTCTAGAGTAAGCAAAAAACCTCTGAATTATATTTGGTTTCTTTCCATTATCAGCAACAGCAATATTAAAAGGTGTTGCGGGAATATTTGAATTACTTGAGTAAAATATTTCATTTTATGCTCCACCGCTGACAAATCTTCCAATTCTCATTTATGAAGTACCCATTAGCAAATGATATGTGGGGCTTCAAGGGCTTCAAAAGTGATTTTTTTCATTATCAGGAAAGCACAGCAACAGTAGGAAGAGAAATATGAATTGCTACTTGTTTATCAGAGCACTCAGACTTACACAACAGCCAAAATTCCACCAGAATTGTAAACCAAAGACTCAGAATACAGATCCTTAACTAAGAGATCAAGAACAGGGGGCAAAGAAGGAGGGAAAACAAGCATGATAAATCAGAAAGAGAAAATCCAAGTCACAACTTAAAGAGGTAGTGGGGTGGAAATATAAAAAGAGAAACCAGAAGTGGCTTAAAAGCAGGAGATAAAAGGATCTTGTGATAAAATGAAGCATAAGATAATTACGTGAAGTATTCCTGTAATTTGAGAAAAACACCTAGACTTTGAATGGGAAAGGAAATGCTTGTTTCGCCTTTAGTTGGTGCCCCATTCTCTCTCAATATCTCCAGAAACCCATGTGTTAGAATTTCACTGCCACAGAGTTCTAGAAATGAAAATAATTTTGATAAACCTCTATTTGATGTAGGTGTGAGGAGGCACTGAATAAATACAAGAAATTATTTAAACATTTATTCTAAAAGGATTGAATTTTTATTTATTTTTTTTATAAGGACTTAAGGTGGCTTTTTTAGCACTAAATATATGTTCTTGGAATATTTATGTCTGATAATATAGAGACATACATTTACCTGCAGAGTGGATATCAAACTGTGTGACAGATTGGGCTGGATCCAAAGAAAAAATATGTCTAGAAAATCGTAGAAAGTCTGTGAAAATAATAATGGCAATAACCAGACATAAAAGAAGTCTTTCTGTTTTCATTGCAGAAACACTGGAACTAATGCCTTCACAGGCTTTTAAAACCATTTTCTCCTTGTTTGCACATTTGCTCTTAGAGGCTGATGAAATTTTGAAAGGCAGCATTGCAGATGTCCTTTCAGGGAAATGTGTTTTTGCCAAGCAATATGAGGATTATGAAACTTCCCATAATCTACTTCAATGACCCAGCCTGAAAATACAAGGGAAATTAAAATTATATGGTAACAAAATAACTCCAGCTTGTAAGGATGCTATTTTTTTAAAAGCCACACAATTCTGTGGATCTTAGAATGTTTTGATCTTTTTCCAGAAACTAACCTTGCTTTCTAAATAATAATTTACATGCTATTACTCACAATTCTTTGCAGTAAGATCTTGTTTTCACTAACTTTGAAGAAATTTTTATTCTGATTATAACTGAGGTGATGATCAAGCCCTTTGTTCCCATATATCTTGAAAAATATTCAGCGAGAAAAATAAATTATGAAATGTCCGTCTTAGTTTTGAGTGATAGTTCCTACAATTACTAACTATAACTTAGCATTTGCCAAAATTAGAATGAGTAATGTTGGACCAATTTTCTTCTCCTCTTTCAAAATTACAGAACCCACACAGAAAGATTATAGAAATACTCCCTTTTCCCCCCCATCTTTGCTGAATTTTGAGAAAAGTCTACTGTAAATGAAGATTATTTATTTCTCTGGAAAGATGTCTTCAAAAATAAGTTTGTAGAAGTAACTGTGTCATTGTGAAATCAGACATCTGAGCAAATACAAAGTGGAAATAACACTGTGATGAGCTTTTTGTTTAAATTTATTTGCTCTTTTCAATTTACAATCTGTTTAAAAAGTATACTAATTCAAAACGGTTCAACGGGTCGATGGAGGGAGATTTCTTCCTATCAGTAGCTCATAAGATGTGTTCACCAGAGTGTCACAAACCACATATATCTGAGGAGAGAGCGAGTCTGCATTGAGTACTGCAAAACTTTTGGTTTAGTCACAGCAGGCTGGTGCCAGGGAGTGAGATAAAGCAGGTCTCTTGCAGGTATATTGAATGCTGAAACCAGATTTCTCTTCCCTGGAGTTAAGATACACAAGAGACACCTGAATTTGGAGCTGCAGCATAGGAATAGTGTGAGATTGTGTGAAGGGCTGCTCATTTCCACTTTTAAAAAGGAGGAGTCCTCTGTGCAAATGATAATGATGGAGTAACTGGTACTTCAGAGTCCAACACTCCCCCTGCAGAATGCTGCCCTGAAACACAATCAGTACAAGAGTCGATAATGTTTATTGATTTAGAAGCAAACTGCTAAGAAAGTAAAAAACCAAAAAGCCGATAACCTATTAAATAATGGACACACTGCTGTTAACAATTTACAATTGTGCCATTTTGCACATTATTGTACACAATTATGAAACTTTTATTTATCACTCTTAAATATTTTTAATAGCACACAGCTGCTGTTAAAATACAGTTCTACCACCTGTTCCTCCTCAGTCTACTTAGTGTTAGGATGCAATTCTGTCCATCTTGGCTCCACCCTCCAACAGCAAACCTTCCAGTCACAGAACCTGATGGAAAGTCCAGGGGGTTGTCCCTTGGGGTTGCCTCTCTCATCCCACTGGGCTTGGGTCTGCAGGCCCACAGAACTGCTGGCTGTAGGTGTTTGCGCCCCTGCCTTCAGAAAGTTCACCCTCCTTTGTGGTCTGTTTGATTTTTACACCTTATTGTTCATTTTCTGCCATATCTACACATACTTTTCCATTGCTCCTCTTCCCATTTTCTGCCTGGTCACCTCAGAAATACACAATATGCTTCTAGTCTTTTTTTTCCCACTGATTCTAATTTTGTTGCATATGTAACTGTATTTGGAATATTTGCTACCCTTAACTGTACAATTTACATCTTATATGGTTAATTGACTCCCCAACTCCCTTTCAGCTGCACATTTTGTACTGGTTACATCTGGTTTATCTTAAGTATTTGACTGTAGCCTTAATTTCTCAACCTAACTGCTATTAACTTTGAACATTTTCTCATCTTGTGTGCTTACAGTCCATACATCAGAGCAACATGTTTCTCTAGCTGTGTTTGTACACAATCTTGTGCTCTGGTGTATCTGCTTAATTAGAAATAATTAGTCTTGATATATTCACTGAACAGTCTTCTAGGATTTTTTCAGAAACCTTTTTTTATGGCGTTAAATAATCCAGTGGGATTTCTTGCTCATAGGAATAAAGTAAAACAAAAAAATAACATGCTCTCAGCTTAGTGGTTCTGTCTCTCATACATGTTTTGTTTAATTTCAAAATACATTATGCATATACTTCATTTCTATGGAGCTCCTCTCTTTTTCTTTAGTTGAATTTTTTTTATTTATTGGATTTTACAAATATAGGCTTCAGGATCTTCTCAGTCAGCCAGTGACATGAATCAGACCTTAATAGCTGAAACATCTTCCTGATACTCCTGACATCCCCACTGAGACTTTTCCACTGTTGACAGCTGCCTAAGAATCAAGCACATGAGATTGTGTGAGCTTCTTTCACTGATGCAAATGCAGCTTTAGCACCTGCCATTAAATTTAAATGAAAAACAACTCTTAGAAATGGCCACAATCCAGAGGAGAAATCTTGGCAGAGTACAGCCATTTTGAGACAGAAAGGTGTTGATTCCCTAAAGGATGAGGATCAGTCCTACTCAGCAGATCTGAAATGGTTTGGTACAAAGAAAATGAAAGTATTGGACAATAAGGGCAGTATGAATAGATGGAGATGAGTGTTTGGCTCTTGCAGATCTCAGAGGTGCAGTCCCTGAGCTACTAATCTGAATTGTTGCAGCTTTATCTGACCTTTAACAAGTTCTAGTGTAGGCATGCCACTATCCATGCTGGGGGGAGTCATGAAGTAGTGTGCAACCCCTACTGCTGCAGCCAGCCCTGGATAGTGGAGGGAGAAAGCAGTACAGCAGAGCTGGATTTTCGCCTCTAACTTCTGAAGTCACATCTCAGTGCTTTATGCCTCTGTTATTAGGCAAGGCATTGAACTAGAGAATAATTTTTTCTAGTAATGTCTCTTGTTACTGACTTCACATCTTTAAGAGGCTGTAAGCATTTAATAGACAGAAAAGGGAAACACCTCATTAAAAGAAATCTCACTGCAGATAATTGAGCACACAGTTCCTCTGATGTGGTTAATAGGGATATGTATTGCCATATCTGATTGTTTTACTGCAGTGGCCAACAACGAAGAGCAGAAGCCATGAAATTTCTGTGTAATTTGGCATTTAGCATTGATTTTCCTTAACACTACCTGGATTATTGGCAATCCCGTATAGCTAACCCAGTGTGAAAACCCTGTCTTTCGTGGATCTGTATTTCATTTGCTTTTTCATTATTCATCAGTGTGCCTCAGGCTAGAGTATTACTGTGTTCTTTTTTAATCGAGTACTGTGTTGCTGTAAGGAGCTGATCCCTTCCCCTTTGTACCCATAAACAGACATGCTTCATGTAAAATCTAAATCAAAGCAGTTGAATTCTTTGTCTCTTGAGAGCTTCTGAATGTTACTGAATAGAAATAGTCTCCACGGAAAACATCAAGGAAGTTCAAAAAAGGGATTGTACAATGCTTCCTCAACAATCCTTCTTTCTTTCTTTCTTTCTTTCTTTCTTTCTTTCTTTCTTTCTTTC
>NW_024582061.1:8906387-8940800 GCF_017639235.1 Corvus kubaryi | reverse complement strand
TTTCTTTCTTTCTTTCTTTCTTTCTTTCTTTCTTTCTTTCTTTCTTTTCTTTCTTTTCTTTCTTTATTTCTTTTTTATTTCTCTTTCTTTCTCTCTTTCTCTCTCTCTCTCTTTCTCTCTCTCTTTCTTTCTTTCTCTTTCTTTCTCTCTCTCTTTCTCTCTCTCTCTCTTTCTCTTTCTCTCTTTCTCTTTCTTTCTTTCTCTCTCTCTTTCTCTCTTTCTCTTCTTCCTTCTCCTTCTCCTTTTTGTGAGGATTAAAAAGGAGATAAGCTAAAGCATTGTTTCAGAGTTTTACTACCACTACATGACATCAGAAACCTCAATTTCATTCTCTTGCAGCTTGCTAATATCTGACTTTCAAAGATATTTGAGCAACTTTTGTGATTCTCAGAGGCTAATCAGGGAAATGGGTGCTTGACTTAGAAGAGCTAAACACCATAACAAAAGCATATTGGAGGACTGTTCCTTAACCACCACACTGCCTTTTTCTTCATATCAGTCTTTCTCACAGAGTCTCCAATATATGGGGTAGGGATAAGAGTAGTTTCTTATTTTTGGGGGAAGGAGGGTAAGGGAGTGGTTGGATATAAATTCCTGTCCTCTGTTTGTGACACCTCCTCAGTGTCCTGGTCATATCGAACTATTTCGAGATGTTGCACAAATCTTTCTAGAGCCCCTTCAGGCTCTTAAACACACAACTTCTGTGCCTACCCCAGCCAGTGACAGATGCAACCTATTGCAAAATATGTCAGTCTTTTCTGAAGACTTTGAGTTTTCTTTGAGAAATGTGTCTTTCCCTTTTCCTGGTAAAACTCCAAAGGAAAATTAAATGTTCATGGAATTTAATTTCTGACAGAAACCTACTTTCTGTGTTAGTCATACACTAGTTTTTGAAGGAAGTCATGATTCCTGAGAAACCAGACTGCAACTTGGTAATAACCAGACCAGTGCAGATGATTAAATCAAATGCAGATATTATAATTTTGGGATCTCAAACTAGTTTATGGTGCTGAGCAGTGCCATAGCAGGTATGACAATGCAATGTACATGCACATTTTAATTCACGTCCGTTTTGGCACCCGGTTTCTAGTATCAATGTCAGTAAGCAAGCTGATATCTTTTATCTTCCTTATCAAAGGTTATTTCATGCACACCTCATGGAACTCCAACTCTCACACAGAGGCCTAAGGCTCAAAATTGATAAAGCATGCATGACAGAATCATTATATAAGGCATGCAAAACATGACTGATTAAAAATATTCCAGTAAAGAAACATTGCCAGTATTCTGCAGATGTGGACTCTTTTTAGGAGTCCTCAGATCTGGTACATATTTTCTAACAAAAGATCCACAGCATATAAACAGATTATAACACTACCAGCAAGTAATACCATGAATCTAAGTAAATAAGTAAGTTGTAATATATGCACAAAGGCTTTATTATTTCTTCATGTATATGGAAAACATATAATAAGAGTAAAATGTGCATAGGATATTAGGAAGAATGATTTTTTTTATCTGCTTGCCCTTGCATTATTTTTTTAAAGCCTTTATTTCTTGGAGACACTGTTTGCCAGTCAGCTAGCTGAGTGATAATCAGAGCTAGTCCGGCTGCTTATGGCTCTGATTGGCCACACAATAAGTCTTCTTTTCATTTATCACCAGTGAAGAATTTTGTGCTCTGTGCTGCTGCAATGAATGGTAGATGTTTAAGTCACCATGACAGAGAAAGCACAAACTTCTCTAGCAAAAAGCTGGTAACATGGATAAACTATAATCTAGATCAAACTAACAAACTAATCCACGTGTGATGGAGCCACATAAAAAATAATCTAGAGGTTTCCCCCCACCCCGGGGAGAATTAAATTTTAAATTAGATAGTACAAAATAATAAAGAAAATCTAATATATAACTTGAAGTAATTCTTTACTTTCTATGTCCAGAATCAACTTCTGCTCATGTTAAGCTCTGCAAAAGAAAAATTTTCTTCCGTGTATATCTGATATAATATCTTTTCCACAAGATTTGAGTTTAACTTCCCTTTGGTAGACATAAACACAGGAATTACATGGTAGAATAAATTACTTTTCTTTACATGACATCTGGTTTTGAACTGTTTTTTAATCAGAACAAGAACCTAGAGAAGGGAATTTTATGACATGTATATGTATTGTGACAGGTGAAATTAAGTAAAAAGTTATAGTAGTGACTTTAATAAAGCAAAACCATGAGCAAGGCTGTTTTTATAAATTCATATTCTGATAAAGTCCAGTTGAAAATTAATAGAGAGACTCACTATGCCTTTTAGTAGAGTTTGACTCAGTCAGGTAGCCCATCAACACTAAACTCTCTCAGGACATCAAACGGAATGGAATGGAATAGAATGGAATATTTCAATTATAAGGACCTATAAGAGATCATCCAGCTGCCTGACCATTTCAGGACTGACCAAAAATTAAAGCATATTTTTAAGGGCATTGTCCAAATGCCTCTGAAACACTGACAAGCATGATGTGGTCTGACACCCCAGATGAGCTTTGCCCTCTTGGCTGCCAGGGCTCACTGCTAACTCAGATTAAATTTACCATCTACCAGCATCCCCAGATTCTTTTCTGCAGGGCTGTTCTCCAGGCACTCCTCTCCTAATTTGTACTTATGTCTGCTATTACATCTATCCCAGGTGCAGAATCTGGCATTTGTTCTTGTTAAATTTCATGTAGGCTGATCAGGTTTCATCTTTGGAAATTGGTGGGAGACACAGACGCTGAGAAACATATGAATCTAAAACTGATATCAGAAAAAAGCATCCTCATTTGATTTTTCACCTATATCAAGAAAGAGATAAGCAAAGCAACAAAACATATGTTTTCAGCTATAAAACAGATTTACATCTCCTAGTCAGTGAGAAATTCCATTGAGTATCAGGGTTTGCTTCTCCTTTCCCTCTTCTTTTCATCAGATCAGGGTGAAAATGAGAGCTGGTAGAGCTACCCAATTCACCCAGTTTCCTCAGTCTTGGCTAGATGGCTTGAGTACATCATGAAGCCAGGTCATTCCTAAAGCCAGCACACAACAACTCTAAATCTGCTGCCTTGGGTAGAGAAGCCCAAATAATTCAGTCTGATTGAATAGACTACATGGTCACAACATGCTAAGTTGTAAAATGGACACTTCAGAAAAGATCAAAGTCTAGATAGCTTGGTAACAGGGTGTTTTTCTTACAGAATAGCTTACAAATCAAATAACAGCAGTGGGTACTCTGTTTCAATAACTCGTTTCTCTTATTTGATGTTCAAGATATGAAATATAACAGCATAATTTAAATTAATATAATATTAATCAGAATAAAGCACCCAAATGATCAGCAGTAACAATAATTACAATAAAGCTGCCCTGGGAGAATTCTAATATTCTCCACTGGAGTATGTCCTTCAAGTTCATTGACTTCTAGATAAGACTTGAAAAAGAAATGACTCAAGCATAAAAAAAATAAACTGTTTGGGTTAACATCTCCCATAGAAAATCACAATTTTTGGGAGAAAATAATAGCAATTGCTGTCTATATGAGAAGAAGAAGCTAAAGTGTAAGTCAAGTGCAAATGGGTGTTCTTTTTCATCCATTGCAATAACAAAGAAATTGAGTCTAAATTAGAGAAGCTTTTGGAATATAATGTGCTGCAACTGCTACAGCCAGGAAATATCAGATGGGAAGCCAGATCTTTTTGCTATTTATTCCTTCCTCTGCAGCCTACCTCTGGGCAGCAGGTGGAAGGAGCCAAAAGCTGGTCTTGGCAAGGATGCCCATCCTAGCTGTGAATCCGGGGCATGTGTCTGCAGCCAGTCCAGAAACAGGCACACTGAGAGATTCCTCTCCCAAGGGTGATGGCAGCTCCTGTTGCTGGTGTCCTGGAGGTTTTATGTGTGGGGTGAGAGAGTGCTGTGGTCAGGCAGGCATCAAAAGCAGAGCTAAGGAGAGGTGAAGAAAGCTTTCTGCCCAGGCAAGTGAATTTCATTCTCCATCTGCATCTGAGCGGGTAAACATCACAGATATTCCTGATGTGAATTTAGTGAGCAAATCTCAATTAATTTGGATTCAGTGGCTGAAAACGACAAAATCAATCATCCAAGCAAACCAGACTACAATACAATGTGATACTGCAATAAATATAGACTACAGTAAATATGATACTAACAAAACCACCTGAAAAGAAGTATAATATAGCTGTAAATATATATTTAAAAGATCATTTTCCTGTTCCTAGTCAGTCCCTCGTGTCTACATATGCAATGAGTAGGTAGCAGCCTACAGATGATTCAGACTTCCCTTCCTTTTACTTATCACATCCCTAAACTGAGAGCTGAATTAGGTCAATGCCAACCTTGTAACACAGAATATAAATTCTTCAATTCAAAAGAAATCCTACTTCTATTTTGAACCGAAAAGACCAGATCACCAAGGAGAATGGTGCCATACCACTCCAAGTCCCACAGCACAGGCAGTGCTTCCTTGTGGTAGTGGCTGCAAAGCAGAAAATAAAATAGGCCAAACCAATACTCCAGCTGCTTTCTAATAATTATGTTGTCTCTTTCTTCTCAGTTATTTAACAAAAACCTACACAATGAGGAATGTTTCTTTTGCCACAATTTTCATTCCTAATTGTACTCTGTGGACCTGATTATTAATTTGAAGAAAATTACAATTATCTGGAAATGCAGGGGTCCTGCAATTTCTTTAAAACTCAGTTTTATTAGAGGATAATAAAATCAAGCAGATGGTCTTAAGGAGGAAGAAAAGAAGGAACAAAAAACTCCAACCAAAACCAAACCAAGCTGAGATAATTACTGCCACCAGTGATAAGTCTTTACCATTTCAATAGTTTGGATTAGCTGAGAGAAAACAGGTGGAGCTGTGCAAAAATAATGACAGGATAGACCTGGAACCAGAGACTTTATCTGAACAGCAGCAGCAGCAACTGGCAAAGCAGCTGAACCCTCTGCTCTTGCTAACACAGTAATAAAGCGGCAATGTGGCCTTTCTGCCCAACCCATGGAAAGTTTGTACCCAGCACGAGCAGCTGGCATCACCCATCGTATCAAACACATGGACTGCACCTTTGCTGTGCTCATTGAGATGTGTGACTGCTTGGAGCCACTTCTGTGCTGAACAGCAGTCCTCTCCCCCTCAGGGCAGGCTGTCTGCAGGATTCTCCTGGCTCTTTACAGAAGGTGCTATAATCTGTGTCAGCTGTATGTTTGCTTTTAATCCAGCAAAAGTCAGTGGTTAATTCTGACTCTGGTGCTGTGTTACTGTGGAAGCAGAGAATCTGCCTGCAGCACAGAACAAAACCAAAGCTTAGCAAAGGGCAGCTGAAGAGGCTCAGCCACGCATGGGAGGCCACGTGGCCTCTCTGCAAAGCAAACGTTGGTCGTTGGTCGTGCTAAATTAACAGCATTTTCCATGCTGCTGGCACACCTCCTGGTGTAGTGGTTTTCGTTCAGTCAGAAGGAAAGTCAACGACTCTGAAATGCAATTTCTTCTTTGACTTGTAGTTTTTCTTCAGTGATTCATTCATACCAGCTTCTTATCTATGCACGCCAGTGGCTTTGAGGGGTTGGATAATAGCGACAACAAGAATACTCAGTCTAGCGCCAGCCTCTTGCTTTAACAAATAGTTATCACTTGGAACATGTCCAGACTCAATCCTTGGGAAATTTGGACATGCAACTGTTTTCAAAGTAAATGAAACTGTGCATGTAAGTCAGAATTTATCCCTTACTACAGTATATTCTTTTGAAAATATTCTCCCGATCTAAATGTACACAAATGATAAAATTCCATATGCTTTCTGAAACCTCCCTTTTGGCATCCATCTCTAAGGGCTCTCCTCTGATATTTATCAGGCTAGATTGCACATGTAGACATAACCCTGATGCTCTCTCTGGGATTTCTTCACAGACATCAAAGATAGGAGCCATCATTTCCTTTCATTCCCCAGAATTGTAATTAACACCGTTCTGATAGGAGTAGAGGAAAACAATGCTCTTCTAGGTTGCCCTGATACTCTTGCTGAGAAAAAATGAATTTGTTTACTCCCTCAGTCTGTCTGGCAAGGGGGTCAAATCAGGGACAAAGACATAAGCAGAAGCCATCCCTGTTTTCCAGATCAGATGGCCAGATAACTCACACAAGGCTTGATGGTTTTTATTTTTTTCTGTGGAAAAATAGTTCAAGCCACTGGTTGTTCTTTATTTCATCTGACTTATATTACTCTAAGAAAGTAATAAAAGGGTACCAATGGTATGATTTAAAAATATATTTATTGACACAGCATAGAAAAAAATTAGGAGCTACATCTGTTCTCATGCCCAGAGCCATGGTTAAAGACAAATATGAGCAACAATAACTGTCTATCTCTACTTCAAACACCCACAAGAATGGAAAAGATTTTCGTCTTGCTCTGAAAGCTGACAATTCTGGCTGTTTTCACATTTGTCAAGAATTAAAAAAAAAAAATTAGGCCCTTCAGAGAATATGTTTTGCAAAATAAAGTTCAGCAAGGTGCAAGGTGAAATTTAACTTCAGCTCTTTGGTTGTCATAATCAATAATAGTTATGCTCTTGGGCTTTCTCCTTGTAAGTGTATGCACATATAGTACCAGCTAAATTCTTGCAGCTCCTGGGTTGTCAAATATCTACTAATTGTTTGATTTTTACAGAGGACCTGTGTACAGTTTTCAAGTAGACTTGTGGACATTCATCACCTTTGCAAATCCAGCCAGATATTCCAAAGGGTCAGAGTGCCCATGTCTGATGGAGAGTACTGCCAAACAAATACCTCCCATCAAGTTGTTATACTTCACCTCAGCCATTCAACTGAAGCCCTCTGAAATCAAGGGAATATCTGTGACTAAAAGTGAACATTATGTATTGTACAAGAGAGAATAAATATGGCTTAGATACTGAAATACTTCAACTGAGGGCATGTATTAATTTTTTGTGACTCTGGCTCAGGGGACATGTCTAGGAAAAGAGTGTCATCCAGTCTGAAGTGAATCAGACTCTGTATTTCTTTACACTTAATACAAAATTAAGTTTAAATAATGTTCCAATATTGATTTAAGCAATTCTAGTGCCAAATTACCTGAAGCTAAGGGACATTGTTTTAATTTACACCCAGATCCATTTTCATCACCCTGGCACTGTCGGGTGGGTGTGAATTATATACTCTTTAAAGCTGACATGACATGCTAGAGCTCTGCACAGTGGATACAGAAGAGGCCTCAGAGGGTCAAGGAAGATAATCTTTCATACATAAAATCCCTTTGAATATTCAATAGAAGGTGGTCTCAGATTTGGGTGATTTCTGAGAGCCTTATTCTAACAGTTTAGTTCATCTGCTGTGGTGTGAGCTGTTTTGACCTTCTCAGTGAAGGATATTAGGAGTCTATTTACACATTTTCTAAATGACACTGAAAGAGACCTCCTATGAGGCCTCTAACCTGGGGTAGAGAGGGATAACGTGCTATGAGGGAAAAAAACCTACCTTGCAATGCAGCTCTTTGAAGTCATTGAGTGGTTTCAAATGCTAGAGGGTAAAGATGGGGCACAGGGCTGGATTGAGAGAAGGTGATCAAAAAGGGAGATTAAAGCACTTCATCATGTAATTCTATAATTTATTATATTAATAATCTCAGCACACTGCAGCTCCCAGCTGCAATGCAACTGAAGCTGGCAAAGAGCAACAGTAGATATCATGTGTCACCCCAGACTAGAGTGCAGAGGAAGGAGTTTTGGCAAGGAAAACAGCCAAGCCTTATTACAGAAAAGTTCAGAGGTATTCATCAGAGAGAGAAAATGGACCTCAGCTACTGCAGGCTTGTCTGAGAGCAGTTTGTCTGACCTGGAAGGAAAGGTACCTAAAACAAGCCTGACAGTGTTTCAAACTGTGGTGAAGAAACCTGATCTAGCAAACTTGCATCTACACTTCTACTCTGTGTGCTTCCATTTATCAGCTTGATTTTGCCCTTGCATGAAGTATTATTTTATAACCTTTGCCAAGCTTCCACTGAGCAACTTTGATTCTTTGGTCTTCAGCTGATGAATTTTTGGACCTCTTGAGAATGGGCTTGCAAAGAAAGTTAGGCTGGTCCACACAACCAGTGGAAGTGGAGTGGGTCTTGGAGTCTCAAATGCCTGGGAAGTGTTTTCTGTTACATCTGCATCATTAATCCAGTGAGCCACTACATCATTTTTTACTGTGCTGTTCCACTTTTGCATACATTTTTCTTATCCTTCCATGTGAGATTGAACTTGCACATGCTATTATGCAACAGGCAGGTGTTTCAAGTTCCTGAAGAGAAAACGACCTCACTTGCAATGTGTAAATCATAGTGGAAATACCATCCTTCGTGCTATTAATCAAGGGTTTTTCTTTTGTTTTTCATGTTGTGTAGTTGTGAAAGGGTCTGAGATGGTAAGGCAATCCAAAAGAAATCTTGGCAAGAAATCACATGATCAGGATACAACTTTTTTTTTAGTTTTTTTACTCGTATTAAACTTTGTTAGAGTTAAGTAGCACTAAAAGTGCTACTGAAGTACTGTAGATTAATTTATATGGAAATTGTATCTGCCACACTGAAGTGAGCCTCTGGTCAATAGTGTGATGGTTAAGGATTGGATGAGATTCAGTGACGAAGTTTAAGATTTCCAGAAGGCTGGATTAATTGAGGCATCAGAGAAGTGAAGGACCAGACCACTTCCAATTCCTGTGCAGAATGTACTGAAAGAGAAGAAAAAAAATTCTTCAGTGTCATTATCAGAAAGCTAAGAATTCAAGTCAGTCAGAAAGGGAGTTTCTCCTAGTGAAACAGTCATCATGAGAATGGCCAGGTAGGGAAATTCATTCATAGAACATTAAGAAGATTCAAAGATGAAATCTGATTCTAGTTTTAGGATCCATGGGATCATGAGGACAGCGAGTTTTGCTACACTAGAAATTTATTCCCTTTAGTTATCTATTAATATCTATTAATAGGGAAATGAGCAGTGATTTTTCTAAATCATTCAAAATGCAAATAAACAATATGTTTTAATTATTAAGAATGTTACATAATTTTCAGTGTTTAATGTCAGAAACATTTAACTGAGGTTATAAATTCTTTATTTTTTGACTCTGTGGTTTGCAGGGGTACTCTAGCAAAAGAAGACAACCTGGATTTAATTTAAAAACAAAGCATGTATTATTTGAAGATTCAAATAAACTTCAAATAGAAAATTCTATTCTATTCTCTAGAAATTCTTCAGAATGTTTTGGAGTCTTAACCTGGTATACACTGACAGTGACAAACATGCAAAATTAATGACATGAAAATAAGAAGCAAACATTTCAGGCAATAAGTCTAGAAAGCCTTAAAAATTGAAAACAGCAATAACATTTATCTGTGTTCTGCATGGCATTCACCTTAGGGAAGTTATTAATACATTTAATGTAGGTGGTGTGTTGAAAATTGCCTTCAGAGTTATAGGGTAATATATTATATCCCTTGCCATAGCTTCTCTTAAAGGAAAAATATTTTTAATACATTCATTTCCATAGTACTTTGAAACATATACAAGTTTTCTCCCTTTTTAAAATATTATTTTCAAGAATTCACATTAATCACTGATTGTGCTATCCCTTCCCAACAAAGAAATAAAATATATCAAAAGCTGAGCATGCACTGAACAAAGCAATCACATGAAATAGTTTATGTTTTTATCACGTGGCTCTTAGATGTAGTGAAACAGAGAACATAAACAAACCCTTTCAGTGGTTATTAGTGCTAGTGAGGTCTTCTCATGCTCACCTCTTGAGAAGTTGTTTCCTTGTTTCTGTTGTGTATAGGCTTGCATTAGAAGCCTATCTTTTTCTCTTCCTTCTTCTCCATGGCTCCCCTAACTGTGTGCTAAAATTGCAGGAGTCAGAGTCAAAACTAAGTTTTTTGTCCATAGAACTGCTTGTTTCTAGCAGCAGTAAAATTTCCTCCATGTCCCCTCACTCCATCCTTCCAGAGGCAAGGTCTTTTAAGTAAATGAATCAACTTTTCTGGTTGCAGCAGACTTCATTAAGACTGAAGAAAATAAATGCTGCAGGCCCCAAGTTCACTCCTTCCTTAATTCTCTGGACAAGTCACATGGTGATGTGTGATGTGTCCATGTCCCAGCCCCAGTGACATGGACATGTCCATCTGCTTTTGGTCTCCTTTTAAACTGTAGGAATTTTAATAGAAAACACAGGGACCAACCCTACGGCAGAGAAGCAGAGCTCTGCTCTGGGCTGAGAACGTTCTCCACAACCATGAGTTCTTCTGTGGCCTGAAGTTATGGACCTGCAAACACCAGCTAGAACCTGAGTAAGTCATCCAGACCTGAAACTGCAGTAGCACTTCAAAGATATGAAGGCTAGGGTTCTAAGGAGTGGTGGCTGCTGATTTACATTGAACAGTGTATGAATTTGCCTCATCCTTCTTTTCTCTTTTCACAGACTCAGGATTCTTTCTTAAAAAAAAAAAAGAAAAAGAAAAAGAAAAAAAAGGCATAAGGCTACATTTCTATTTTTCTCCCAAAGGATAAATATGAATCATCTATGAAAACTGGAATATTTTAATGACACATTTCAAAAGATCAACCATTCCATAACAAGCTTTTAGCATCAGCTGAAAATGGAGCTTACTCAGGGAGACAATTGGAAGTCCCTAGATATATCTTATTAATTAACAGAAGAACATCATTGTCAGCATCTCTAAATAATTTATCCACCCTATTAAATATTTTGATCTTAAAATTTTTCTGGATATTCATCCTCTGTGAGTGATTGCAGGAAGAATATTGATGCTTTAATAGTGATATCGATCACTTTTATAGCATTTGGCAGTGATTTTTAGCACCAACTCGTAAAACTGGTGGAACAGACTGATGAATAAGGATTTGCAAATTTGAAGAGCTGCACAGATACTAACTAATCACTGCAACATCACTGAGCCAATATGTTATTATGCTGATGGGAATATTAACATAGAGTGACTTTCCATGTTTTGAAAATCAGAGCTCAAAGCTTCCCACTTTTTTCTCTTTATTTTCACTATTTAATGATAACAGCCCAGAACTCCTGAGTACGTGCAGTAATTTTAGGGATGTCCACCTCCTCTGAATCTCCCATAGACCTTGCAGAGTGTTTAAGCTCTCAGGTGATAACAGCCATGCCCCCAGCACACTCCCAAAGCGATGTACATCACTTTGCAGCTCTCTCCTGTGCCCAACTCACCTCACTTTTGATAAGAGGGAGGAGATGAGCATTGCACTGCAGCAGCCAAAGCTGGAAGGATGGGCACTGAGAGAAGTGGTAGCAGCATGTTCCCTTGTGGAGATATAGAAAAATCCCTCCTTCTTGTGTCACAGCCCTTAGTATGTGTGAAGGAGTGGAAGGATGCTGTGGGCTTCAACAAAGATCTGCTGAGACCTCTGAGCACTGGAGGGCATGGATCTCCAGATCAGTCACAGGCTGCTTTTCTTTAAATGATTGTTCTGCTGGTTTGCCCCTACTAAGCCAATGCCCAGAAATCAGACTTAAAGTACCATTAGGATAATCTCAATCATGAAGGTGCCTTGTTCATTACTGTTTGTATTTTTATCCTTTACCTCCAGTCCATTTTATGTTCTTTTCTCTTTCATGTGCCACTAATTATCAGTGATGAAAGAGATTCTCCTTTGCTGATCCTTCCCAGTTAGGACTGGATGTAGCAAATCTGAACGTATCATGAGTACCACTGCAATCTGAGGCAAACACAGCTGCCCTGGAAGGGACAGGCCTGTCTAGCAGGGCTGGTAGAGATACTAAAGAGCTACTGCAGGTTTCCTCGGACAGGGACAAATCAAGGCACTCAATGTGTGAGATGGTTTGTCTTTGAAATGTACCCAGTCATGGAAAAGACTGAGACACAAATTAAAGGCTGAATCGTTGCCTCCTTAGGCTATATTGATAAATTTGCATCGATCTGGGCTGTGACAGCTCTTGATTCCACAATCTTTCTTTGAAGGAGACTCAGTAACTCAAGGTGTTGCAACTCTAATGCTAAAAGGTGGTGTGAGTGGGTGTCTAATCAGACACTAAACAACATCATTGCTCATGTGAGACAATGGGTGTGAAACCACAAAGGAAATGGCATTTGTAAAGACCCTATTTATACCTATCTTCTGATGGCAAATGCTTCTGCCCCATGAAAATTTTCAACTTGAAACTAGTTCAGTGGGGCACTAGTTTATATGTAACCATGACTCATTAGTTGTGATGTCGGTGCTTTGGTTTCCTAAAACATATTTGGGGCTAGTTTAAGCCAGAGAACCGTGTTAATGTAGGAGAACACTGCCCAAAATTGGAAGTGAAATGAAATGCAGTGAGAGGTTTTCTCAATGTTCTACTGTATTATACTCCATTTTTGCTCTGGAGCGCTTCTCAGATGAAGCTCTTTCTTAAGAGCCCAGGTCTGGTAAAGATGGGAGAAGAAGAGCTTCAGCTCAACAGTGAGCCATAGGAACCCTTCAGACAAAATATTTGTGTATAAAACATCTGGACCTGTGGTCCACAATACAGGTTTTGATACTGTGAGGTTTTAAAATAATAGAAAATTGGTTAGAGAGGTCATCTAATGTTGTAGTTCTGGATTTACCTTAGCAGGCTGTAGCTTCCTGAGAGCTCAGCAGGGCTGCTTAGGGCAGTGTGATCCTGGTTGCCCTCCCGTAGTCCATTTCGGACGGCCCTGCAATCTTGCTCCGGCAGCTGGCAGCGCTACAACCAGTGATGGCAAGGGAGGTGAGAAGGGTCTCCCATGAGGGCTTGAGAGGACTTTAATCACATCTTGTCCCCATGACCCCCAGAGGCAGAGAGACCTCATGATCCGGGCGCAGGGTGGTTTTGTCAGGGGCTCAGGGGCAGTACCTGGGCAGGGTTGGGGCACAGGAGCCAATAGGGAGAGCCTGAGGGAGAGGCCAGGGCTCGGGCAGGGAAAAGTGGGAGAACAATGTGAAATAGGAAAAGCGGTGGGTTAACAGATCACCACAATCTAATACATCCCTTGCACCACATTCAAGCTGGGTTATTATTGATAAGTGGAACTGCTATGCATGAATATCTCGGATCACAGAATCTTTATGCCACTCATGCATTTCCTTTGTGCTTCTCCTGCTTTTGCGACCATGATTGCACTTGGGGAGCTGTAAAGCCAAAGTGCTGCAGACTCTTTAAAAAAGATAGCAAGCATTTATCTCCAATGATTTAACATTTCATTTATTGTAGCTATAAAATAAGATAAAAATTTAAATATGCCCATCCTGCACGTTGTATCATCCTACACAGAGAAGCACAACATGTAAAAGCACATCAAAAGAGCTTCATTGCAGTGGGAAATTCACTACTCAAAGTGTAATGCAGGTTGTCTTAACCTGAATCCATCTGTTCCTATGTTTTATGTTATAACCACTGCCTTGTAACATCCAATTTCTTTCTGCACAATGCTTGACCCATTGCTATGCAAAAGAGCATTTTGTTTCCCTTTAGCAGATAAGTTGTGGTTAAAGAAGGAAAAAGGAATAATAATAGGGAGTGTGAAGAAACTTTTACAGTAATGATCACTGTCAGCCCACCCTACAGGAAGGTGTATCACTTGGAACAAATTTGGAAAGTTGACACTGTGAGAGTAAGAGCTGGGAAGAAAAATCCATAAGCAGACTGTGAGGGATGGAAGTTAAGCCATGTGGAAGGTGCACAGATGCAGCAGGCTTCTTCAGTGCCCTGTATGAGTATCATCATCCCACCCACAGAGCTACCAGTCCCCTAATTGCCAAGGCAGTTGTTCTATATGTTGGATAAATGAAAAAGGACTGGTTAGAGCATAAAGGATACACTCCTACCGCTTTACTCCACATTTTCTCACATCTTTAAAAACGTATGGTTGGTTCCAAAGGCTTGATACCTCTATTTCCTTATCAATGAATGGAAATGAAGGCTTAATACCTGTCATACCTCCCAGTGTTCTCACACACAACAAAATAAGTCTCAGCTGTTATTAATTTCCTTTTGTATTTCAGGTAATTTTGTTCTTTGCAGTAGATATAAAATGAACCTGATAGGTGAAGAACAGAAAATGGGATGGTGTTCAGTGCTCCTCTACATCTCATAATGATACTCATGATCAAGACAGTACCTTGTCAGCTGTCAGCTTGCTAAGAGGGAGTACAAACAAACAGGGAGCCAAACAAAAAAAAAGAAAACCCAAACCCCCTAAACGAACAAAACAAAAAAACCCAAAACACTAAAACCAAAATGGAAGAAGGAAAAAAAGATGCCTGGAAAAGAGAAAAAATTACTAATAAAATCAAACATCAATAGATAGTGATGTCCTTTACTGTGAAATTATATGTCAGTTTCTATTCTCATGGTCCACCAAATACTACTATTCTAATAATCTGTCAGGTCTAATCAGAGGGAGCCAGCCAGTCTACCAAAATGTTTTGTGCAGCTGGGAGCTTCATGTCATGACCAATCAGGCACTACTGTCTCTGTCACTATATGATATATGTCTTAAATAAAGCACGATAAACTCTGTGCTGAAGGGGTACTTTAAAGATTTAGTTTTTATTATTTCTGTAATAATTTGGATTTGCTAATCAAAAGTTCTGCTTTGCTTCAGTAACCGGAGCAGCTTTAGTGAGAGAAAAAAGCAATTGAGAATAAAAGGAATGATGAAGCTGCTTTTTAAAGCATTTTGGGGTTTTTTTTTGTTTTGTTTTTTCCCCAGGGTCAAAACTCATTTGCATGGTTAGGGTGATGCAACTCACTTCCACAGATGTCTTTCCTTACACTTTTTAGAAACCCACTACACAGTAAGTATAAATCAAATGTAATTTTGTTTAGAATGTATGGTCCAAAGTTTTACTTCATATAAGGATATGAAAAATACCCTGATTTATGCTGAAGATAAACTTGATATAGTGGTTATTTCATAAAAAAAGAAAAAAAAAGAAAAAGAAAAAATATAAGGGTAAAACCTGACATTCTGTCTGGGATAATAATACTTGTCCCTCAATGAATAAGCATCTTAAGGCCAGGATGCACACAGACTTTCTAAAAAGGCAGATTGAAGGACATTGGCTGATGCAATCACTGTATTACCACTACCCCACACAGCTTTGGAACTTCTTGTCTCTGGAAAAAGTTAACCAAAGTTCAAGCTCAGTTTGGCCTCCTCTGAACATCCCAGCTATCCAAAGGACTGGAAGTGTTAATAACTACACTAACAAACTGTCAAAAAACAGAACTTGAAATAATGACTAGACAAAACAGGGCACAAAACAGGTAGAGAGAAAAGCATAGGCAGCAGAAAATGTCACTCTGTTTTTGTTTGCAGACTTACCCACATCTCCTGAAGAACAGTTTCCAAAATATTACAAGCTACATGATATCTTTTCTTTCTTATTCTTTCCGCTTTAGATGATTGTCTCCTGAAGTTTCTCCATATCTTCCTTCTACTTTTGAGTCACAGTATGAACATTTGTCCTAAAAACTACCAAAGGAGAATCAGCCCCTTGGGAGGAAAAGAATGATTAATTTGTAACAGTTAATGTAATTAGTTTCTTCCAACTTTTTCTTCCACCTATAGATTAGAAAGTACTCAAACACATAATTACTTTTATTTTTTCACAGGCTTTGGGAAAAAAATTCTAGTGAAAACTACATTTAGAAATAGCTGACTTTAAGTATCTGAGCAGGAAAATAAAAGCATACCCCCTCCTGATCTGTTATTTAGCCACAGAAATGTCATGGCATTATTCACCTTCCTGAGATTCAGCATTTTCTTTCTTAAAAACACTCTAGCACAGTAGCTGTCCTCCTCTAAGTACTCCATGAAGATTTTAAGGATATTAAACTGATAACAGACTGATGAATATTTATAATCCTTTTTTTTTTTCTTTTCTCCAACAAGTCTGTGGAAGGTTCAGGAGAAATGTCCAGGATAAAAGTCAGTCTGTGAAAAAATATGAAATAGCACTGTCTCCTGTTGATGAAATATCACTTTCTGAAGCTTTTTGTGAAGTCACTAGAAGATTTCACAAACACCTCTATATGAATATTTGGGCTCCAGGCCTTTGTTCACAGTCTGAACCCTGTGTCACCATCCTTTTACAGGCTATGATCCAGGTTAGAATGTTTGGAGGGCCAAAGGACTCCTTGACTAGATAATGAATTTTCTTTCTGTTGAAGGTGTCTGGATGGACTTCTGCTGTTCGTCAATAGAGACTAAGGCAGATAATCAGATGTTCCCCTAAATATAGTTGTAGGATTTTAGATGGGTGCCTCAGCTATTCTTTTGCCACCTTGCTGAACCAACCGTACAGAAAATCCATTTCTTTTCCTTGGAATAGTGCTAAGACATTTATCATTATCCCCTTACCCTCAGCAGGCACAAAGACATTTCTCCATGCTCTCAACTTGCCCTTCAAACGGTTCCCTGTTAATCCTTCTTTGGGTGTCAGGGAGCAGGTATTGGGATCACAGCAAAGAACTGTGTTGGAGGAACTCTTGTCTGCAATGAGTTCTGCACCTTCCACAGGAGTGACCTGAGCCATACCTGAATTCAGGGAAAGTGCTCATTTGTGTCACCAGGTGTTCCTCAGATCCATCCCACTTCAGAGAACCTTTGTTCAGTTACATCATGAAAGTGGATGTATTTTATCCTCAATAAATATGGAAAATTTTTGTAGAAACTAATCTTCTAATCTTGCATGAGATGAGCCCACCTCCTTCTTGAAAATTGTACCTTTCATTTGACTCTGAACCTACAAGAAATATTTCTTGTTTTATCTGAGAGACCCTTCACCTCTTCTTTTTAAATACACATTACAGATGATGTCTCTGTTTATCAGCTTTCTGTCTTTGTGCAGGGCAAAGATCCCTTGACTGATTTTTCTGATCACTTGGGGGAGATCAGATTTTATCTTTCTAATCTTACACAGAACTTTTTATTTTATATTTCTCATATACCTCCTGCATCTGTCTTTAAATAAACACAAAAAACTTTGCCAAACCTGAGGGCTACAGAGGCTACAATTCCATCTCTCCCCAAAGCTCCTCTGAATTGTGGGTTGTAGGATTCCCTCTCATAGGACAGAATACAATAACAGTTAGCTGTCCTCAGAATCACAGATGCTCTGTTTCTATGAAAGACTAGTAAACAGAAAACATCATTCACAAAGGAAAAAAAAGTAAATTACCATTTAGTACTGCATAGCTTTTCCATTCAATAAATATTGATAGGCTTGAAAACCTAAAGCTTTATTCTATCTGATAAATTTTTAGAATTCCTTTGTAGCCTAAAAGCGTAACCCTCAATGGCCTCATTGTCTTTGCAGCTTAGATGCCTTTGGAAATATTTCTGGGTTTTTGACGAGTATAAGAATTCTCTCTCCTTTTTTGCCTATGAATAAACTCAGACAAAGCAAGATTCCCTTAAATTCAGGCAGAATATGTAAGATTTTAAAGTTAAAATTCTTTTCGAAGGTGAACCTTATTCTCACATCATTTCAAAAGATACTGACCCTTCAGAGATTTGTGATCTGTCTTGAAACTTGATACTAGTGTCAGTGAGCAATCTGACAGTGGAGGAAATATAGATTTTCTCTCCTTCCTGAGCCCCTTCCTCTTAAACGTGTGCTAATTACATTGGAGAGGCTCAGAAAATGTTATTATAAGGACTTATTAAGGATTGTGTTTCATGAGACTAAACACTGAGCTCCCCATGGCTTGAACCCTGCTACAACAGCTAAACTGTTGGCACAGGGAAAATGTTTAAATGTTTTAAAGCTTTCCTTTGCTTGAAAAAGAGTTATTCCAGGGCAGAATAATGGAGGGAGCCAGTGAGAATGTTTCCATCCCAGCCTGGTGCTGAGTGCTCTGTAGTTGAGCTTTCTTAGGATGGAGTTACGTATGCTGCTGGAGGATTGCAGCTTCTGGTGATCCTGCCTGTCAGACTCATGTAGTTAACTTGTCATCTTTAATAGCCCCAGTGTGGGGAATTCCTGAAATAATTACACCAAGCTAATTATCTAAAATCTGAATCACCGCAGATGACGCTTGACTGGTTGGGGTGCAGCACAGACTCTTCTCTCCAGCAGCCCGTTTATCTGAGATGAGTCAGGAAAACAGTGATCTCATTACTCTTACAAACACTATTCTGGGATATGGTTTAGTCACAGAGATTATATTTTCTTTTTTTTTTTTTTTCCAGAAAGTTTAATATGAACAACAAAGTCATCATAGCAATAAATGTGGTTTAAATCAGGTCCATAATGTCTGAAGAAAAGCCTTGGAATGACCTCCAAGTTTTATGGAGAGTATTCATGTCCTTAAAGAATCACTACCATGCAAGGATGCCTCACAGCTGATACTGTCAGATTTGCTAAAGCTCAAAGAAGCAGTGAAGGGATTACTTTCTCCTTTCTGAATACTTATCCATATCCTGCAGTACTCCAGTGTCTGTACATCCCTTTGGAGAGATCCAGATTTGCCTTGTTCTCTCCCACACTTCCTTTGGATCCCACTTTCCATTACCAAACATAGGAAAACAAGAAATAAAAAGTGAGAGAAGGAATCAAGTAAGAACCTGGTGGCTGTGATTTCCCATGCTTCTGATGAATACCCAGTGGCTTTGGCAGGTGCCATGAAACTGGAAATTGTGCAATGTTTTAAAAACATTGTTTTTTCTGCAGACAGGAACAGCACTCTGAGTAGTCTTGGAGTATAATATAATGCACAAAATGGATGATCTAGGTCATGATAGGTTCTATAATACAGATGCAAATCATTGTCATTCACTATCTGCCTTCTCTCCCTTTTAAAATTTTTGGTTCAGTGCAGTTCACTTTTGAAAGGTCTCAATCTAATTTCGGAGAAATCCCTACAATTACTTGGTCTTCAGCAAAAGCATTCCCCCCATGTCATTCCTGTGAGGGAAGTTGTGATGGATATAAGCCATTCCTGGTCTCGTGCAGTGTGGCTGTCCCAAAGCCAAAGGGGCTGTTTCCAGAAAGCCATTGGCTCCAGATTCAAATTTAGAGAGAAGAAAACTAACAACTTAAAGATTTGGGGATATTTTGTTTTCAGCTACTTCTAATATATATGGCAGGCTGAAAACAAGTGTCAAAGGCATAAGATGTGAATGCTGTAGTGGATAATATCTGGAAAAGACTAAGCTCTGATGGCCAGTTTAGTTAGCTCTCCTGATAACACACCCAGCGCAGCTGGAGACATAATTTTTACAAAATATCATCTCCTTTGCATGGATAGCTACCTAATCCTGACACTTAATTTAGAGGCAGCAGAATGAAGCAAGGTGTCAAGTGCTCAAATTTAAGTTTCAAACCAGCTGTTGTTTCTGGCTTTAATTTTCTGGCATTCATTCCTGCAGATAATAAAAGTATCTTCTGTGTTTTTATCTCTTTCTTTTTCTTTCATTTTCTTTCAAGGTTCTTCAGCATTTCAGAGATGCATTAATTCGATTACTTATCGGTCATGTAAGTGAAGTCTTTCACGGCACTAGAACTGAATACAGACTCTACTTTTACTTGTCCCTGAAGTCCTAATCCCTACAGTTTTTCAAAAAGCAGACATTTTTCTTTGAAACCTGCTGGCTCCAACAAAATTTTCACCCAGAATTTTTCACTGGCTTAAAGGCTGGATAGTGGACTGAGAAACAGAGCTCTTAAAAGGCAGATATATCAGACATTCAGCCTGGATATAATGAACTACAATCCTAGTCTCTGTCCTTCATTGTATTTCTACCCCATGCAAGGGGCCTTTCAAGCCATGGTCTGACCTCAGCATCTCTCCAGGAAGTGGTTTTGGTGTATTTCAAAGTGTTTTATTCATGTGTGACACTTGGCTGGCAACCGTCTCTGTAGTCTCTTGTTTTGCCATTCATCTGTGATGCAGAAGCTTGAAGGCAGCATCTTTCCACTAGGGAATGTTATTGGGCAAGGGAAGTAGCTGGGAGTGAGACACAGGAGTAAGTCCAGGGACCTGTGTGTGGGGACAGTGTTTAGTCACTCAGTGGCATTTTTCCATTGGAGTCAGAGGGAACCAATGGCATGCAAGGGTTCTATCAGCCCACAGCAGGAAAGGAAATGCCTTTGCCAAATCTCCTCAAATGGAGAATGAACCTAAATCTAAAACATTATCATGGGACAAGGCCAAAACAAACATTTCACCATCAGGTTTTATCCATTCTGCAACACCTAAGCAGGCTACAAAATGATGTAATTACAAATGTCTGGTATAATTCTTGCCAGGTCATTTCCCAAGGTAGGAGCTTAAGCAGAAGCAATCATTCAATTACTTGAAAGCTCTTCATCACCCACCAGCCTTATCTCACATTTCTGCAGCTGCATGGTGCACATAGAGAGATTTGGTTTTACCCACCTTGCTTTTAAGCAGCTCAGAGCTTGTTCCCACATGTTTTACTCTTTTGCACATCATTTTCTATGTTGGCTTTGAAACTGGAGGCTGCAGTTCCTATGACAGTTTCTCTGGCCTTAAATAAATTCTTTGATGAAGTAGTGTTTTGCTTTGTGATCCTTCAGTGTTTTCCGAATTTCTGGTAGGTCCCCCCTTCCCTCCATAGGAAAGGGATTTAAAGATAAATATTCATTTAGAGCATCACATTATGTGTTTCAAGAGCTTGTTAAATATTTAAGGGGAGTTGTGTCTGTTCCAAGAATGTCCCAACCTACAAATGTAAGAAGCATGATACATATTTTTTATCCTGCTAGAAAGATGTCAATTTAAATTATGTTTGCCTTATTCAGCAAAGAAGGTTCTTAATACTGTACTGGAGAGCGTGGAAATCCATTATATATTGAGGAGATCATGTTCTTTATTTGCTGCAGGAAAACCACCTTTGAGACTGTTCTGAAATTCACTAAATTAAATAAAAATTATACTCAAAAACTTCATAGACTTTGAATCATAATCTTTTTTTTTTTTTTTTTTTTTTTTTGCATTGACAATGGAGAGTATTTCATAAAAACAAAATAGCGTTCTGGCTGCCACAGTTCTGTCCTTTCATGTGACCATTTCTGTGTCTCAAGTATCTGTGGAGAAACAGAGTAGCACCCCTGAGAGTGTCTGCTTGCACCTGTGTTCAAAGGGGCTGTGAGAGATACAAAACTGGGAAAATGTCTGCTCCACTTAATCTCTGCTGCAGCAAAAGTAAATGTTGTTCAGCAATCAAGTCTAAATCTTGATTATGGTGAGTGGATAGACATAGTTTCAGATTGATTTATCCTATTTATCTAAACACCTACCAAACTCAGGCTGGGAATCTCCATCCCATTGGAGATTCTTGTCCTTCCAGGTACACCAAGCTTTTCTTTACAAAGATATCTTATCCTTAAGACTCTTGAAGCAAATTGGCATTTTCCTTTATTGCCACCTAAAGATCTAATTTAACCTACCACACAGATATGACACTGGTATGCAACACAAGGCTGATAGTCCTCAGGGCTACAATAACTCACTGCCTTATTCTATAAATAACACCAGAGGCAAGGCAAGGTAATTTATCTTTGCATTTGACAAGCACTGGTATTTTGTAACTGAAAGAAGTTAAGGAAAACACCATTTGATTTGCATGATGAGCGACAGTGTTAGTGGGGATAACAAATTCATTTCAATAGAAGCACTCTGGGCTGAACAATACATTCATTAAAAGAGCAGTTTCCTGATTAGACAGTGGAGCAAATAGCTTTTTCCCATTTTGCCATCAGATCCACTTTACATAAGCGGTAGCAGAGAACAGGGCATATGTTTATCTGGCTGCCACTTTTCCTGTGGGTGTACAATGACAGTACAGCTTTTCAATGCCATGGTGGAGCAGAAGAGGGTGATGACACTAGATCTGTGCACCTCCAAGTGTGCAGAAAACAAATCTGACTGATTTTACAGGCAGGACTAAAGATTCAGGTTGGCTGGATTTTTCACCATTTCAAATTGCTTGACAGGGTAATTTTAACAGCAAGAACATTACTAAAATTGAAGTGAATATGAGCAGGGTCTGAAAAAAGGAGCATTTCACTGGGCTATTGTCCTTGCAGCAATGACCTCAGCATTAGGTGATTTGCTTACAGTACTTCTTGTGGGGATTAATCTGCAAAGAGACCTATGTGACTCTCATATCACTTACCCAAGACTATAAGAACCCTCACTTGAGCTGGAGATTACTTACTTAAGATTACATGTGTTCACAGAGCACATGAATCTGGCTTCAGTTTGATGGGATGAAGACAGTCTGTTCATCTTTTAATGTATTTTATTACAGCCGAGCAAATACAGACATAATTCAACATATTACTGAAATAATATCTGCATTTATTTAAGGTACTTAGAGGTGAATCATATAATAACCACATTTATAACACAAATAAAGTAATAAACCAATAGGTTCAAATGACTAAGTCTTCAAATTATTGCAACAGAATTAGCACAGCACTGCCAGCTGGGCAAGGGAGGGGATTGTCCCCTCTGCTCTGCACTGGGGCGGCCTCACCTCCAGTGCTGGGGGCAGTTCTGGGTGCCACAGTATGAGAAAGAAAAGACATTAAGCTGTGAGAGAGTGTCCAAAGGAGGCCACAAGGATGATGAAGGGTGTGGAGAGCAAGATGTGTGAGGAATTGGTCTGTTCAGTCTCGAGGAGACTGAGGGGAGGCCTCATCGCGGCCTGCAACGTCCCCATGAGGGGAAGAGGAGAGGAGGTACCGATCTCTTCCCTCTCATGATCAGTGACACGACTCGAGGAAACAGCATGAAGCTGAGTTGGGGTGGCTTAGGTTGGATATCAAGAAAAAGTTTTTCACCCAGAGGGTGGTTGTACACTGGAACAGGCTCCCCAGGACAGTGGTCACAGCACCAAGCCTGACAGGGCTCAAGAAGTGTTTGGACAACGCTCTCAGGCACATGGCAGGATTTCCTTGGAGTGTCCTGTGCAGGGCCAGGAGTTGGACTCAATGATCCCAATGGGCCCCTTTTTATCCAGCATAGTCCAAACCAGTCTCGCAGAGAAAGATAGTGTGTAAAAAAATTATTGAAAATGGGTGAAAAAAGCATGAAAATGTACTACTCAGAATTGTAATCATCAGGAAGGGAAAGAATCAGATAATGAGTGAATTAACTTTCCTTGCACAGAAACATCAGAATGTGCTGTTTATTTGGAAGGATAATGAAAGACTGAACAAGGCAACAAAGCATGGAAAGTGAAGAAGAAAATAAAGGGATTAGAGACAGACTTTTGTATAAAACCACCAAAGAAGGGAAGAAAATAGAAGGAACAGAGAAATTGAAGCAGCAAATAGAAAGGAAAAGAATCCAAAGGAATATAGGTCCCAGAATGAAGGCCCTACAAAATATCTTTTTTCTTAATTAAAACAAAAAAGGAAAGTGAAAAAGGATAAAATGCTGTTGGGAAGCAAAATTGTACCATTGCCTCACAAAAAGAATGGAAAAGATACAACACAGAAATGAGAACATTAGGAAGTGATAGAAAAAATGTAAAAAAGTAGTAAAGAGTTTTCTGCACTTTGCTGTATCTCCCATTTCCTCGTAAATGGCCATTATTTCCGTTGTTCCCAGCGTTGTTCCAGTGTCATCACCATTGCCAGGGGTTTTCAGCAGCCCTTACAGCACAGAGGTATTTTCAGTGGTGTGGCAGTGGGATAACATTGTGCAGTTATTTAAAAAGAAGAGGCATGACATGAGTAATTATAGATCTCCTTAATCTAATAGGAATCATCAACAAAGTAATGCAATGACTAGTAAGGGATCCTGATTGATAAAGAAATTAAAGAGTTTACAGAAGAAAAGATTCAAACTGACTGGATATATCTGGACAACACTATGAAGTTAGTTTCCAGATAGAAGGAAAACTTTCACCTTGATATCTGATGACTTCCTGATTAATAGTTGAAATAGCATGAAATCAACAGATTAGATTGTAAATGAACCAAAAACTGCTTAAATAATAGTTCTAAAATATTGTTAGAAACAGGAAATCTTGCTGATCTACTGTCTCTACTATGATCCCATAGGGCTTGGCTCATAGCTGAATACATTTAATTTTTTTCTCATATTTGAAGAAATTAATCTTCTCTCATAACCTTGAATGAATTTCTTAGAGTGTCTAATTATAAAATCATAAAATGGATACAAAACATAATTGCAGAAGAATAGATCTTATTGTAGGAAAAACTGATAAAGACTTGAGGTTTATGGTGGACAATTATAGTTCCCAATGTAACAAGAGTGGTCAAAATGGTTATCATCATTTTTAAATATGCAACTGAGAAAGTGCTGAATAGGAAAATTTAAATTCTCTCTTGCAATCAGCACTGAAGTGCCTGGTATTGGAGTACCACATCTTATAACCTGTCCTTTAAAATGGGAGTTTAAGCAGCTGGAGAAGGTTCAGAAAAGACTGAGAAAAATAATGAGTTAGATGCATGTCTTTGAGAGTTGAATCTATTTAGTTCACAAAAAACACCAGTTATGGGTGAGCTGTTTACAATCTATGTCCTTGGGGAAGAGATCCAAATTAGTAGCAATTTGGGATTTCTGTTACTTTTCTTCTTTGTAATGCTTCATCCAAAAGCAAGGAATATCTTCTTCCTCTACAGCATAACAAGGAAGATTTAGGCAAGAGCAGAAGTGGTATTTTTAACTACAGAAGCATTCAGTCACTGTAGCAATGTATCCAGGCAGGTAATACCTTCTGCATCACTGAAAATGTATATAGGAATGTTTGATTTTTCTCTCAAAGAGATATTCTAGCTCAAGGACAGCTAGTGGGTGTGAAGTGGGAATTAATAAAGAACAATCCAACAGCCTGTGTTAGGAGGAGGTCATAATTGCAGACTGTGATGTGCTTTCCTGGCCCTGACATCTATTAAACCCACATAAGCATATACTCTGGAAAAAATTGACATTTTCACTAATGGCTCTCTGCTAAAAACACTCAGATAGCATGGGTCTGTGAGTGTGTAATACATGTATCATGCTATAGACTAAGAAAATGCAGCAAAAATCTTACAGAGAAGTAAATAATAAAATAGAAGGAGCAGTGTCCTTGTATCTGTAAAGCATTCCAAAAAACATTCCAAAAAACAGTTCTAAGGCAAAGATACTTCTCATACCAGGGTGAGTAAAGAAGTGCTGACATTCAGGACCAGTCTGAGAGATGCATCATGGACCTCATGCCCAGACAGGCTCCAATGGTCCATATGTCTGTCAGTTTCTTAAAGATTACATCTCACTTTGTTAGAGCCACATATACTCAAAACCCAGGATAAGACCAACACAGATGTAAAATTTGAAACAGCAAATACTTCTTAATAAAAGGTTCAGCATCAGCCCTTATGCTCCAGGAAGAAGAGTAGGAAAAGCATTTATAGGGTGTAAGTAATGGTAGCCTGCATCACTGGCTCTGAAGCTTTGCTTTGAGACTTGGGGGAGGCCTTCAAAACTTGTGGTCACTGTGCAGCCAGGACAAGAGGGAAGTTTGCACGTGTCTGACACTGACAGGTAGTGCTGCTCTGCAGGGCTTCTTGCCCTCTGCCACCAAGCAACAAGGATAAAATATTCCCTCTGTTTGGATCCCTCTCTGTCAGTGTTCCCAAGCTCTCCCTGTGGGCTCAAACAATAGGCTCTCCTACCCTGCCTGCCTCCTCTCTCCAGGGAAGGAGGCAACAGCCATCTATTTGCCAGGCACAGCTTAGGCACAGACCGACCAGATTTAAGAAGCATGAAGGTTGTTCTGGAGTCATACCTTTCCAGGGAAGAGCGGTTTGGCCTATGCTTGTGGTTTCTTCTCCTCTCTCCCTTTACACTAAAGATGTGATGTCAACCTGCTTCACATACAGCACTGGCAAGGCAGTCAGAGAGCAAGCAGGTGTTGTGCTAATGCATCCTGCAGAGACACAATTTTCTGCATGTGTTTAGTGCCTTTTACTGAAGGTACCAAGAAAACCCACCACACATTTCTGTCTTTTACAATGAGGCTTTATTCTGCTTTCTGTTAGGATGTTGTAGCAAGATGTCTTTTAAAAGGCTGTAGGATAAAGAGATAATGCTATGCAAGCTTTTCACAGAGAATTGAAAGCCATTTGTATCATTATTAAGGCACTGTCAGTAGAGGTTGTTCACCTACAAAATCATTAAATTTAAGGAAATCTGAACACGGCATACAAGTTCCTGTAGTCAGCAGAAGTTATATCCCTATGTACTCCATCTTTTAATCTCATAAGTGACAGCTGCTGCTAAGATTTTGTGACATGGGATACTAGGAGCAGGGAAAATTGCCTAACAGAGGAAGATATATGCACTGATGTGCTTTATCACCCAGAAGTCCAGAGGCGATCTAGCAAAACCAACTCTGTTCAGAAGCTAAATACAGCTACAGAGTTGTGGAAGAGCAACTCTCTCTCTGTCTCATTAATGTTATGCCAGGGACACTCAGCTAATGTCACAAAATGAATTGTATAAGTGCTAATGCTTCATTAAGAGTTCCCACTCTCAGTAGTCATTCCTCATTTATGTCCATTCACTGGTGTCTTCACAGGCAGATGGCTAGCAAGATATTTTGGCATAAAAAGGCAAAAAGGAGAAGGAACTCAGAAAAAAGCCATCTTTTCTACTGGTTGGTGCATCAGGTAAGCTGCACCTCAGTTCATCATGCAGTTCATCATGCAGCTCTAGCTGGCAACAGGCAGATTCTCCCCCCCCACCCCCCCAAATTGAGTAAATTTTGAAAAAAAGGGAAAACTTTAAATTCACTGCCATGAATCAGACCAGGAAACTAGATCCACAATAATCCTACTAAATAAATAAATAAAAAACCACTACAGTGCCCCATTTTCTCAGATATAAAACCAGTCTTTCTCCAAACCAAGGAATGTTAAATTATTTATTAAAACATAACTGCTTCCCCAAAAGTGACTGAAAGGGGGACTATGTAGTCTTGTTTTGTCAGTCAATTGGAGGGGGGAGAATTGCAAGTCTAGAAAATGAATCACCAAAATCTGAAGAACAGTCTAAATAGGAGACTGTTGGCAGTTATATCTCAAGTCTCTCGCTCTTCGATTTGTTACTAGAAACATTATCTTCAAACATAGCAATCCTTTCCTGATGACACTTTCGTTTAAATTGTCACATTGCTACACAGGATTTTAATTGAACCAAATCAGAATTTTCTGACAAAAAGCAGTCTGTCAGAAAATGCTGACCCATTTTTACTGAGACTATTTACTTTAGGTTTGATACTAAAGCCTTTCCTGTCAAGAGGAACCTGCTAGAAAATAAATTTCTAGTGGAAATCAAGTGAATTGAGAATACTGCTAGCATTAAAGAAACATACAGTTTATTTTCAAAAAGGAACCTGTATTTCCATTATACTGCTATATAAAATATAACTACTTTCTACCTAAGAAAATACTATTAAGCAAACAAATAATTACAAAGTAACTTTAAAACTTTACTAGATTTCTCTGGAAGGTTTCTAAAGACAGCTATTGCTTGTAAGTGTACTCATTTTTATATGTCTCGTAGGACTCTGCTAGTTCATCCCCTTATACCTGAGGAGCCTGGAGCCACAGAGCTCATATGTTTATGCCCTTCAGAAATCTTTCTAGGGAGCTGCTGTGAAGCCACTGGCTTTTCAGATCTGAGTTTGGTCCTGACAGGATAAATAGCTCAGTTCTTCATTCCAGCATGGTATTTCTGTCCTATGTAGAAGATGTATTTCAGAATTTATTGCAGAGCAGAAATGACAGTTTACATAAAACCTTTGAAAATACATCATGGTCTTCAGAGTATTGGTGATTCTGTGCAAATCATCAGTAAATATGCTGTTTAAGGTACCTTTGCTCTCAACCATGCAGTAGTATTACTTCAAATGAACATTAGAAAAGGGAAAATTTCTGCTCATCATTCATCCCCCTCCATGCAAATGCTTGTGCAGCCCTGGGGCTTGTGGTAGATATTGTACAATGGGCATGTCTTACATCGATCAGCCCATCGCTGCTGGCAGTTTGGTTCAGGAGCTGTCAGAGGAAATTCTTAACCATCACAGCAGAACTGGAATTCAGCCCAGATGCTGGAGACAGCTCTGAGTTTATCATATAGTCTATAAATAATTTATTCACACAGTGCCACATCATCCATGCACAATAGGATGTGGGAGAGCTTCTTTTTGCCACCAGTGTAGCAGCAACTCCTTTTACAATGCACCCATTGTGCAGTGTTTGGGGGGTTCTCGCAGGAAATGTCACTTTCTGTGCTTAAACACAAAGGATGACAGATTGGAATTGCCCATGCTTTTCCTACTCTTATGTCCCACTTTCCCAGGCAGAGGGGCCTTACACTTCTCAGCAACTGCAGAAGACTTTGTGTTGCAGAATACCGTAGTGACTGCTGAGCCTAAATGCTGTCACTAAGTTTAAACACACTTTCGTTTTGAAGCTCTGCTGCCCAGTGAATTACTCAATGGAAGAAGGAAGAAGTCTTCATATGTAACCCCAATTCTGCCACTATTTCACTGTGTAAGTTTCAATAGGCAACTTATACCGTGTTTTCGCTGTGTTGTCTGTTAAATAGAGCTGACAGCACTTGCCTGTTTTAAAGACATGTGGTGAGGTTAATTAGCTGATGTTTGTGCAGTGTTTTGACAAAATGAAAATGCTTTTTACAGTCTAAATGTTATTATAAGAAACTTCTGCATAAAAACCGTTTTCATTGGAAAATACCATTTTGTTGAAAGAAACATTATCCCTAAAAAGATGTTCTCTTTCTTCTAGAGGATATAACAAAACAGAAGAATGTTCCTTCCCTATGCAAGTAAAAAAAATGGGGGAGGAATTGAGTGGTGTGAACTACAAAACAAGTTTTCTCCCTGTAGATCCTGCCTGTCTGCTCCCTGACTGACACTGGGTTCCAATCCTGTATAACGCCTCTAGCCACCCTCATGTGAAGCACTTACACAGAGAAACATCGGAGCAGTCCAGGGTGGGCAATGTGCCAGAGCAAAGCCTCAATTAATTGCATAAACGGGATGCAAGATTAAAGTTTGCCTTCCCCAACTCCGTGTGTGTGTTAAGATACTTGAAGAATGGGCTGGCAAAATGGTTTTCTATTTATTCCATAACTGTATTTAAAAGCTGAGAAGCCCAAGTGAGCAAAACAGTGTATCTTCAAATATGTGGCAATTTGTTACAGGAATTCCCACAAATTTTTGATTTTATGATGTAGATACAGCTTATCATTTTCTTGTCCTAGTGTGGAAATGGAACAGAAATCAAAGCAAGTTATAAATGGATTTTCCATGGATACAAAGTCTGCTAAAATTTTGCCTTTGGCAACCGTGAGTGGCTAATAATAGAAATGAGCTACTTCTCTCATTTATTTTTCAAAACATGGAGGCAAAAGTTGGATTCCTTTATGCTCCTCCTACCTTCACACTTTCTATTTTTATCTGCTTCACTGGGACTGGAGGGAAATTATAATTTTTAGTGAAACAGGGCAACACTGCAAAGCCTGCAATGAATATTTTGACTTCTGGTTAATCTTTTTAGTTTTATTCTGACTTCACAGAGCTCTAATAGAGATAAAAGGGGGTTGAGGTGTTAAATTTTTGTGGTTTGATTTTTAGCGAAAATTCTCACTGAAATATATATAGGAATAAGAGGAAAGTAAATTAAAAACTTTAATAATATTTCTCTGCTTCCCAAGCAGCTCTATCTCAGCTTTTCTGGCATATAAACTTCCAAATGAAAGAAGAATGTTTTCAGCAAGGGTTTGCTTCCAGCTTTTCTTCTCTACAACAAATACATTTTCAAGTGGATAAAGGCAACAAATCAATCATACACATCTTTATTGCAGTCTTTATGGATTTTAAAGAAACTTTTCTTTCCCACCAGCCTCAGAGTTCTGCTGTTTCCTGAGTCAAATACACAGGATCCTTTCTGGTTTTTCTCACAGGCTATGGCTGCTGAACTCCTTATAAGACCTGTCAGTCTCCCCCCAGTTTGTCTACAGCTTTTGTAGTAATAATACCCCAAAGACAACATCATGTTCTTGCTGAAGTCTCTGCAGAGCTGCCAGGAGTTCATTAATTATTTTTATTCATACACCTCAGAATGATGGTTCCTTTCTCTATCACAGCACCATTTTGTTGACCAGTTCAGGCTTCCTTATAAGCCCTGAATTATTTTTTTTCTGTCTAAACAGACTTTCTCCATTTCCACTCATGCGTTAGTACTTCTTAAATATTGAGCACTTCTTTTTGTTGAATTTTATGCTAATTTTAAACTAATATCTCCAGCTAATTCTGAATTTGAATTCCATCCTCCCAGGTGTTAGCAACCTCTTCCAACTTGTCATTCACCTCCAGTTTTGGAATCATGATGTCTCCTTGGTCATGCAACTTCATAAAAATATGGAAGTCAGCTTTAAACATGACCTTTCAACTCACAGGTAACAAGCCTTCCCAGCTGGTTGTAAAGCACTTATGGTAGCTCTGATACTGAGAACTCTTCAAATTTTCTGTGTCCATCTGATAAGCCATGCCATATTCTCTAGAATATTGCCATAAAGACAGGATTTTGAGCTTTTTTTTTAAAAAAAAGTGACTTCTACACTTTTTAATGTAAATATTCTTCTACTATTTTTCATCATCTATTTGAGATTTTCTTGGAGCTTCATTTCTAGGAACATTTTCTCATTCAATTTTAGGATAAAGGTAACATTTTTTGCAGCTTCTATTATCACTAATACTCCTATACTCTGAGATCAAGCAGTTAAAAAGTTGAAAAGTTAAAAACTTACTGTTTGGAAATTATTTTAAGATACATCATGTTATGGGTCAGCATCTCAGAGGCTTTGCTTCCACTGGGTTTTAGAAATTGTCTCAGTTTTATTTTAGGCCTCTCAAAAATGGTTACAGGTAAATCATTTTACAGTGGACATATTAGAACATTATTTTCAAACATCCCTTAGGCTAAGGGTTTATTCTATACTGCTCCTCACCTTTGCAGTCATCTGCATCTTTGCAAATTCTATGTGCCCATTCTAATCCAGCAAACTTTCAGCTTGCACCCTCTGAAACAAATCATGCACAGGGGAATATTGATAATGCTTTATTAGCTTCAGCAGAAGAAGTCCTCTGTTATAAACTGGCTGAGGATGCCCATCCCATTTCCTTTAAGTTTTGAAAAATAACATCTAAATCCCTCCTTGATGGGGCCAGAACCCACCTGCACTAGTAGATAATTTTATTGTACAATCTGTTTAGTTGTGAAAGCAAAATACTGAGTAATTTCTGATAATTGCTTTGCATAAAAGGAGCAAAGAACACTACCTTTTTCAGTTCTAATTGCAGTGTAGATCACCTGGTTTACTGCCTCTGGCTGAATCTGCTAATTACTGAAATGTTTTAATTATTATGTACTTTTGAAGTGAAGATAATATTATGACAGCTGTTTCCAATACAATGAACAGCAGCTGAACAGCATAACCACTCACTGCATGGAGCAAATCCCTTCAACGACTTTGGGTCTCTCATCATTCAGCTCAATCCTTCATATCATGACTAGCTCAGGGGATTTTTTTTCCTCTCTGCCAGCTGCTGTTCTTCAGTTTGAGGAGGCAATTGCTGGTGGGATTTGCATACAGGTATGGTCACTTTCATACAGTTGACTGGCTCATTAATGCTGTCTGCTTGGGCTGCTGCTGGGGGAGTGCAGGGATGTGAAGAAGGCTGAGATTTGACATGCTGAAGGGAAAAGAGTTGTTATCCAGTGTGGATCTTGGTTAGCTTGGAGAGCTGTGCTAAAACTCACAGGCAAAAACCAGAAAGGTGTCTCTCTAATGAAAGATCTCATGGCTGTAGTTGTGAGCACTGCTTTAAATATTGCTGGTGTTCAGAGAAATAGCTGTAGGCACATCAGGTTGTTTATAGCTTAAAAAAAAATTACAAAGGAGTGATCTATGTCCCCTTGTGCCAAAATCTACTACATGATACAACCGTTTTTACAACTCCACTCCTGTAACTGCTGACTGTATTTTGTGTTTTCTTCTAGGTGCTACTTCTCTCATGAGCAGAAAGGTAGAAAAATGTGGAAGCTGCTGTTGCTGTAGAGCTGTTCATGGTGTGCAAGCTGTGTGGATAAGGTAAAGACCTTCTGATTTTCCCCTTAAATATAAACTCATGAATTTGTTTGATTGGCAAAAACTGTGTTTCTGGGAGAAATCTAGTCCCTGAGTTAGGTGGTGAGAAAAGTCCAGTTTGATACAGCAAAGGGGCTGAACAGGCTGTGTGCTGGGTATGCTTAACCTTACAGATGTTGATGCCATGAAGATTTTTTGCCTTTTCTTTTATACCCTTGTTATACCTTTTTCACAACTTCTGTATTCCTAGTGCTTTTTCCCTACATTCTTGGACTTGTTTGTCAAGCTGAGAAACTAAACATTTTAGAAGCTTTGTAGGTAGGGATCAGTGTGCCCCAGACCCCAAGGTCCTCTCCAGAATACATTCTGTAAACCAAGATAGAACCATCCAGGGGAAGGTTCCTTGGGGAGGGAGCTCACTTGAGCCTCTCACTGGGGAATTTTTGATAGATAGGCTAATTAGTAAGACCTATAATGTTATACCTGATCTTTTGGGGGGCATTTTCGGCAGGGTGCATCTCAATGCACGTGACATGGGCATGTGCACCTAAGGATCCTTAAAATAAATACCAAGGTAAAATCCCTTTTCCCCTTCTAACCGTGTATGACTCTTGATTTTAAGACCAGGAAATGGCATCAATGTAAATAGAACTCCTAAAACCAATCCTGACACTGGCCTATCTATCATGTATATATTTGAGGATTTGTTTCATTTATCAGAAATTATTATAGAAAGGATTAGTGGAAACTGCCTGGTCACTTGTTTTATATCTAGGAGTTAAGTCTGCATGTGCAGCACCTTTTCCAGCCTCTTTCCAGATTGCCTGATGTGGAATTTCTCCTTTTGTTTCTCTGTGACCTGATAACAGTGAGTGAAGTGCCACAGAATAACACTCTAACTACCATTGCCATCATCTGAAACTTATTTTATGCTTGTACTTGAACTACAAGCCCAGAGTCAAAGCTGGTAATCTGGAAGATTGTTCCCCAAGAGATTTTTACCAGACAGTGTTTTACAAAGATGTCACTCAAAGGTCAGATACTACATAATTCTTCTCTAAACCTGTCTTTGCATATTTTTCTTACTTTTACTAAGTACTTGCTTTGATCTAAGGGCTGCAAAGTCATAATGGCTTGGTTGTCAGTAAAGTAAAAAACACATTAAACATCATCTTTGTATTTCTTTTTTGGTGGGAGTGCACTGTCTCCAAGCAGATGAAAGGGAAAGAGGCATACAGACTCTCTGGTTTCACCCTTTCCCTAGCACCCGGAACAGGATAATACCTCGTCACTTCCATGGCAAAGGGGAGCTGGCTTTCCTAAACTCCTGTGCAGCAAAGAGCTTTCCTTGTTACCTGTGTCTTTTAGATTGTATAAACAAAATCATGCTTGGAGCTCAATGTTTCCAGGAAACTGGAGTAAGCAATGAAGAAAAGTAGCAAATTTTGAAAAAAAAGATAACTTTATTTTCAGAGAGTATGTTGGATTACTTCATAGTTGCCCCAGGCTAAGACTGTGTGGAAAATCGGGACCTGTGCTTTGGCTGACACATGGCAATTTATTAACCCGCTGTAATTCAGCAACATATGGGGATGAAAGGGAAAGGAACGGCACCCTGGGAGCATGTGGAGGTCACAGAAACTGGCTGAGCTGAAATTTGGTCCTACTGAGAATAAAAATTCCTGTGGCCTATCTGCAACCTTCTGGATACTGATAATCAAAAACCTGTGAGCCAAGATGGACTTAATGCATGTGTCCACACTTTCACGGTGTTTCCCTTATGAGAAGGTGACACCTGGTTGTGCTGGCATGCTGCCTTCCTCCAGACACTGCCCAGTGCCCAGGCCCCACATTTGAGTGCATCACCTACAAGCTGCAACACCTGTCTTTTACTATCCTAGTATCTCTAAATTCTATTGACATTCTCTAAACCCCACAAAGTACATCTGAGAGCACTAGGGCTATGAATTTTCCCTTCAAAAGCTGGAGAAGGTGAGAAACATAAATGTCCTGGGCAGACAAAAAATAACTTGTCTGCAGAGCCTGGGATAGAAATCAAGTTTGGGAAGTCTTGCTACGCGGGCGGGGGGGGGGGGGGGGGGGGGGGGGGGGGGGGGGGGGGG